>NW_025335409.1:2057485-2066469 GCF_004798865.1 Varanus komodoensis
AAAAGCAGAATATGAAATGCTTGTCTTGAAAGGAAAAATACAATTCAGTTTTATGTATGTCTACACAGAAGGGAAACCCCATGGTGCTGTCGTATTCCTAGTTCCTTATTTATTTCTATTCATTTTCGCTATTATTGTCATGGAGGGTTACAACTTGAAGCCACTCTGCTGGAGGAAGGTGTGGAAATTGGGTTCGGGGTGACTGAAAGATGATTATGGGTACACATGCCCAGTTGTTTATTAGGATTCAGATACACTGACTGTGTTCACATGACATGGCAACCCATCAATGCCACGGTAGGTTATCACGCCATGCAAACCTGGACTGCTTCCCACAGGGTGGCTTGTTTGGGTGCTAAGCCACCATGACAACCCATGGCTTGTTCTTGGGCTTGTTGTACCCACAGTGGTTTGTCATGTCATCTGAGCCCAGGTGGCTGACAAGATTGAAGGTACAGGGAAGCGGTGAGTGATCACTTGCCAAGACTGGCAGCACCCCTTGGCCACTCTTGCTGCATCTCACATGGGTGACTGCCGGTGACAGTCAGCTACCCAAACCAAAGCAGAACCCCGAACAACTGCTATTAGATCAGTGTTCCTCACTAAGATCATGAGCCCCTTTCCACTCACGGTGACTTTTTTCCTCTTTTAAGCCCCTCCCCAAAGATTACTTTTTGTGATCTCTGAGTTGATAGGTCCTCAAAGTGTCCAAGTGCTATAATAGAAAGGCTGTCAGTTTTGCCATCCCTTTAAAAAATATTTTCAGCCCAAGAAACCTGTGCAAATATTTTTATTTAAAAACATGTTTTAGCTGGTTTTGTGCAAAGGTGCGCACATGTGGAGGGTCTAAGATGGGAAGCCATTCCTGGGCAATTTACTTGGAGGTGTTGGCTGTCAAGGTACAAAACCACGGACATTGAATCGGAGAGGCTGCAAATAAGTTTCCTTGTTTATTTATTTTACTTTTATTTATTTATTTATAACTTTGTGAGCTTGACAGCTGTCAAAAGATGAGCCATCAAGGGAAAGCAAGTATGTGATGAATCCTTGTTTGCAAAAGGAGCTGGTGAGTAGATCACCTTCTCTGTAGAATCATAGAATAGCAGAGTTGGAAGGAGCCATGAAGGCCATCAGGTCTAACCCCCTGCTCTTGCAGGACACCAGTTTACACCATCCTGCTCAGATAGCTGTCCATTTCTTTTTGAAAGTCTCTCTAGGCAGCTGGTTCCACTGTCGTACACTTGGACAGTGAGGAAGCTTTTCCTGATATCTAACCTGAATCTGGGTTGTAAGAACTTCAGTTGATTATTCCATGTCCTACACTCTGGCATGACCAAGAAAAGATCTTATCCTTCCTCTTTGTGACAGTCTTTCAGGTACTTACAAAGTGATATCATGTCCCCCCTCAGTCTTCTCTTCTCAAGGCTGAACATACCCAGTTCTCTCACAGTGCACAAAGCCTGGGTCATTTTGGACCATTTCTATTTTTTCTGCACCTTTCTTAAATCTTGGTGCCTGGAACTGCACACAGTATTATAGATGAGGTCTGACAAGTGAAGAGTAGAGGGGAACTATTACTCCCCGTAATTTAGAAGTAATACTTCCATTAATGCAACTTATGAGCTCTTTTTGTGGCTGTATCACATTGCTGGCTCTTATTTAGCTTTGTTGTCCACAATAACTCCAAGGTCTTTTTCTTTTTCAGTTCTGTTGGACCACATATTACCCATCTTGTATCAATGCATCTGGTTTCTTTTTCCTAGGTGGAGGACTTGGCTTTGTCCCTTTTGAATCTCTTTTTGTTGCTTTCAGTCCAGTGTTCAAGCTTATCAAGATTGCCCTGGATCTTCATTCTGTCTTCCAGGGTGTTAGTTATTCCATCTAGTTTCGTCTGCAGATTTGATTATCATTTCTTGAATTTCCTAATCTAAATTGTTAATAAACATGTCGAAGAGCACTGGGCCTAGAACTGAACCCTGTGGTATCCCACCAGTTACCTTTGAGAAGATGACATCGATAAGCACTCTTTGTGTCTGATTTAGCAGCCAAATTTGGAGCCACCTAATAGTTTTTCTACCTAGATCACTTTTTGCTACTTTGCTTATCAGGATGTCATGGGGAACTATGTCGAAAGCTTTGCTAAAGTCAAGGTAGATTTTGTCCACAGTGTTTCCACTGTCCATTTGGAAAGTAACCCACTCAAAAAATAATATTAAATTAGTCTGACTGGATTTATTCATGATAAATTGACTTTATTAACCACTGCATTTTTTTCAAGGTGCTTGCAGAATGATTTTTTAATCATTTGCTCCAGAATTTTTCTAGGGATTGATGTCAGACTAACTGGTTTGTAATTCCCAGGTTCATCTTTTTTTCCCTTTTTTGAGGATGGGGACAACATTAGCTCTTCTCCGGTCATCTGGCACTTCTCTTGTGTTCCATGATTCATCAAACATAATAGACAGTGCTTCTGAGAGTTCCTCCACTAGCTCTTTTATGACTCTGGGATGGAGTCCATCTGGCCCTAGAGATTTGAACATGTATATTCCATCTAGGTATTCCTTGATCATTTGTCTGTCAATCTTGGGCTGCCATCTCTCACTTTCAGCTTGTACTTCCTCTTGGTTGTAGCTATTCTTGTATGAGAAGGCTGAGGTGAAGTAGGAACTGAGTGCCTCTGCCTTTTCCTTGTTGTCTGTTATCACTCTGCCATCCACTTTAAGTAGCTGGGCACCCTTCTCTTTCCCATGTCTTTTGTTCTGGATGCATCTGAAGAAGGCTTTCTTGTTGTTCTTAGCGTCCCTTACTATTCTCAGTTTATCTCCTGCTTTAGCCTTTCTGAAGTCATCCCTGCAATTCCTTGCTATTCGTTTATATTCTTCCTTCGTGGCCTGGCTCTGCTTCAACTTACTGTACGTTTTTTTTTTCTTTCAGGTTGTCACTTAAATTTTGTGGAGCCATGTGGGCTTCCTCGGTTGTCTTCCACAATTTTTCTTGTTGGAATTGTTCATAGTTGTGCTTGGAGAACCTCTTTTTTCAAGATTTTCCACCCCTCTTGGACTCCTTTCTCACTCCTTCTCAGTGAGATCATTCTGTGCTTTTGCTCAGACCTGACTACTCTCAACATCCTGCTGCTGTTCTATCCTTTCCCAAGATTCCAGGTGCTTGGGAGTGAGCTACCCCATTTATGGGAGCTCTCAGTTCTGAAGAGAGCTGTCAAAACTCAGCATTCCCTTTCCAATAGGTTTTTTTTGACAGGGCCAAACCAACTTTTTTGACTGGAACATTTCACCATGCAGGGTGTGACCTACTCAGTATCTTTTTTTGTGAGCAAAGATCCCTCACATCTTTGGTTTTCCTACACAGTTTGTCTTTTAATAGCTGTTAAAAGGATGTAAAGTTACACGGCTGTTAAAACAACAACAAAAACAACAGCACTATTTCATTTCAAAAGTGGGGCAAGCCAGCCCCTCCAACATGCTGCTTCCACTTAGAGATTATGAAAAAAGGGGGTGAAGAGGGGAAAGCTGTGGTGAGCAAAAAAGGGCTCATAAATGCAGCTGGAAGCGGGAACAAGGTGGTCTTAGCTTGAGGAGGGGCAACTCGGAGTGAGCCAGATGGTCTGTCAGCAGCAGCTTGGATGTTCTCTGAACCACCGCTAACTTTGGTTTTTCACAGGCTGGCTTACCATGATGTGTGAACTTGATGGTTATTGGTATGGAAAAAAACAGTGCCTGAAGGCAGATGTTATTCTATATGTTCTCAAAGATGTGCCTGCTGGAGCAATCTTTATTCCTTTAAATAAAGATCTGGTTGGAGAATTAAAGGATTCAGACAAGCACCTGGGAATCTATATAAAAAGGTTTCTTTGGATTTCAGTAAATCTCCCCTCCCTAGTAGGACTGCACCGTTGTGCCTCCTTGCTGTTCCTCAGGTCTCCTTGCTGTGTGTGCACACAGCTCTTTCTGCTCCAACTGTTTGTTTCTCAGATGACTTTCATGGAGCAGACCTCCTGCTTGCCCTTTCCAACTGTTCTTTCCCTTGATGATCAACATCAGCTTCCCATCTCTGCTTCCCATCTCTGCAGACCCTCATTAAACACCTACGAAACACCTTCTTTCTCCTTCTTCTCCCCTCTTTTTTGCCCCAATTGCCCTTTTCTTTTAGCCACTTACCTCTTCATCTTTCATTTCCCCTAAAACTCGTGGCACGACTTTCCTCTTGTCAACATGCCACTTGCCTGGCTAACTTCTCCCACGTCCAACAGAGCACTCTTTCTCGGAAGTCCAAGTGTATGATTTGAGTGACCTAAAATTTATCGTGGGCTGCCAGAGAGGGCTGCATGTTGTTATGTGGGCATCACATTGCGTGTGCTCTTCATCCTCTTTATTTGTGTGTGCTTCAAAATTGTGCTTGTGAGATGCATCAAGTGGAGGAGGGCAGCATGGTGATGTGCTGATATAAGAAGCCATGTTGGTGGGATGTCCTCTTAACTGGAGCTCACTGGCTTCTGCTCGGTGTGGGTGGCATGCGAGCGGCTTGGTCCAAAGCATGGGGGCTGGCTGCATTATCCTGGCTGCAGTGTCTCTTCCTCTCCTTTCCCAGGCATCCAGCGGTGGTTCTGCTGGTGTAGTAGTGGCAAATCTCATCCTTTCTACCCCTTTAGGCAGCCATGGGTATTACTTCCATTGTGAAGCACAAAACTAACATTTCTTTCTTCTCTTCCCCTTCCATGTTTTATTATTGTTTCTGCAAATCTAATATGCCAGAACAAATGACAACCTTGATATACATACATACATACATATTCAGAGCATGTGCAATGTTTCATGCTAACCTCACCTTGTGCCTTGTGCTGCCCCCCGATGCGAACACGTTCACTTGGGAACAGGCATTGTTTTGATCTAGAGAAGGATGGTGTATTTGGAAAGAATAACAAAGTGAGCACCTCTAACTCTGTACATGTCCAGCCACCAGCCCCCTGTCTAGAAAATC
Source organism: Varanus komodoensis (assembly GCF_004798865.1). Taxonomy (NCBI): domain Eukaryota; kingdom Metazoa; phylum Chordata; class Lepidosauria; order Squamata; family Varanidae; genus Varanus; species Varanus komodoensis. Next base: position 2,062,481 of record NW_025335409.1, read on the forward strand.
CTATTAAAAGTAAGTAAAAAGGAAGATTGCAATGAGCAGCATCTATGCAGGTGTTAGTCCAGGCGATGGGGGGCTTTGGCGACAGAGTCTGGCTCTTGACCCTTTGATCGGGCCCTAGCTAGGGTAAGTTGGACTGAGAACAGTGAGCTTCATGGATGGGTGGGGATTTGAACTTGGGTCACCTAGTCCAACACTGCTGGTATGATACACATTGGCTCTCAAAATCATGCATATCATTAACGCACCAAAGCTGTGTGTAAGACGGGAAACCATTAAAAAATGTGCTCCTCCCTCTGGTACAGTCTGGAGTGGGGTAGCCCAGAACTGGGCTTTTTCCATTTGGGTCATGTGAGAGCTCTGAAGGGTTTTGCTTTTGTTTTGAAGAATCCTACACGTTTGAACAAATCAAATTGCTTTGACAGGTACATGAGATGTGTTTGGAATACACAAAGGCGTATAGACAGACAAAGTATTCACTGATATATGATTCATCTAGTTACTTTATTTTGCTGTGATGAGGTATACTTATCTGGAGTGTGTGTGCAAACATCAAGGCCAGATAAATATAGAAGTGTCTGTGCTAAAAGTTTGAGCACTTCAGAAAATCTAGATGAAGACATTTTTGCAGTTCCTGCTGAGTTGTTCCTGCGGGGAGGTGGGGAAGAGCAGAATTAAAAATAGACCAGACGATTCTGTGACAAAGGTGTTTTCTGTTCCAAAGATATGTGTTTAAAAATGGAAGGTTTTTTTTTTTTTTGAGATTTCAGTAAAAGAAAATAAAAAAACCAAGGACTGCATAACTATGAAAAAGCCGAGACAGAGTTAGCATGATGTGGCAAGTTCATCGTTTTAAGCTACTGATTAGATAACATGAATTGGAAAGCATTTAAGGGTCCACTCTAAAGTCCACCCTCTCCCTGCCCCCATGCAAGAAATTCCCTGCAATCCATTCCTTACAGGTGCCCATTCAAGCTTTTGCTTAAAAACCTCTAATAGGGAATCCAGTGCCTTCCCAGGCAGTATCTTGGACTATTGAACAGCTTGTGGCTTTTGGCAGGTCTAAGGAAGGTTTAATCACAATCTCCTTTCTTGTGATTTGAACCTGTTGCTGGAGCGCCTACACTTCTGGGCAACAGAACGGAGTTGTGACTCAGGCTGCAATTCTACCTACTGTATACACTTTCTGGGAAGTAAGTCCCATTGAACTCAGTGTGATGTACATGCCAAATCATATTCATGCTTGCTCAGAAGTTCCTCTGAAACCAAGTGAATCAGTAGTGACAGATGAGAGTTATTGCTTTCCATGCACTGGGATATGAAGCTTGATCCATGCCTGTTTACTAAGACATAAGAGCCACGGAAGTCTGTGGGCTTAATCTTTGGGAGTACCTTAGGTGGGATTGAGACTGTAGTCTGGCACACAATTACTTGGGAATCAAGTCTCACTGAAATTCTGAGCAGAGAAGCCGAGGAATATGCTGTGATTTGCACTTGGTTCAAGCCAATGCCAATACATCTTTGCCAAGGGGGAAGGTAGAAATGCTCAGCTAAAACTGTGCCATGGATTTCTAGTATACTGTCCCGTCATGGGTTAAGGCCAAGAGCTGCAGTATATCTTGCTTCTCTGACACTTGGATTTTGTTGTTCTGTTTTAATTGACTCAAGCTGCACAAAGCCAGGAAATCGGAAGCTGAGGCCGACATCTGAGATGAAGATGCCCCACATTGTCCTGGTCTGATATTATATTTGGCATCTGAGCCAAACAGAAAGCATCCTCTCTTTTGCTCTAATATTTCAAGGATTTAGGGGTTACAATGTACAGCACAATGAGGCAGGGAGACAGCCAGGAAGTGTTCACTATGTGCTTTAAAACTGAGTTGATTGAACAAGTTAGAGAAAGCTGCTAGAGAGTGTGAAGAAGACAGAAAGTCATATATTTAAAAATGTAAGACTTGGGTCCAGAATCTCCCACGAGGCAGGTGAATCCAGCACCTCTGGCAGGGGGAGCACATGGGAGGAGCACATGTCCTCCCATCCTATCATGAGGGTCTTCAGCTGCCATCCCACTGCAGTGAGGTGGCACTGCACCAATTGCACCTGAAGAGCCGCCCAGTCACTCTCCCACTGCTGCACTTGGAGGGACAAAAGCAAGACGGGGTGTGTCCAGCTCTCTGCCAAAGCACAGCTCGACAGGACTATTTTTCATTGCAGGTGGGGCTTGGGAATGTTCTTCCCTGACTGGTTGACTGAGATCAGAAGTACTGCTTCCTCCAGGTCATTTTTGCAAGCTTCATAGATACACAAATGAATGGTTGGGATACCCTGGAACTCCCATGGTCAAAAACTGTATTGACGATGGTGATGTTGGCAAGTGGGATGTTCAAACATATGTCTTTTTCTTGGTGTACCATGTTTGTTTATGGCTTTTGCAATATATTTTAAAGGTTTCAATCTTTGTAAATTGCTCAGAGAACTTCACCCGATGCCCCTCCCCCTCCCATTTCTTTATATAGGCCTGGTCCACCCTGGCCCTAAGAAAGATCTGGTTCCACCCTCGAAGGCCTGCTGTGACGACTTTGCCAAGCATTTCAGGGAGAAAATTGCTCAGATTTGTCACGAGCTAGACTCTACTAGTGATTCAGGGGCTTCTGGGGAGATACCAATGTCGCCGTCTGGTCCAAAATTAATGGATGAATTTCAGTTATTGCGGCCTGATGATGTAGACAAGGTGGTTGGATGAGTACGTCCCACCACTTGCCTATTGGACCCTTGCCCATCTTGGTTAATAAACAACGCCAAGCACGGGATTGGGATCTGGATCTTGGAAGTGGTTAATGCTTCTCTGAGGGAGGGTCGGGTGCCTGCCCCTTTAAAGGACAAACCAGGCCCTGCACCACTCGAAAAAGCTCCACTGGACGGCATTGTGAGGAGGCAATGGAAGCGGAAAAAAATCTCTTTTTCGCCGCCCTCACCGCCACAGCATAGGCCTGATAATGGGCTCTCAAGTGTGTTCGGTCAGATTCATCATGTGATTTCCTCCACCTACGCTCTAGCCATCTCCCAACCTGCTTCATTGCCCTCAATTCAGGGGTATACCAAGGGGAAGAGCGGGCTCTGCCCGGTGGGAGAGGGCGCTTAGGAGCAATCGTGTCTACAGCCCTGGTCATCTCCCCGTTCCACAGTTCGACCAGAGCCTCAACAGGAGCACCCGTCTTGTCAGCCGGAAACTCCCCCAGGGCCTTCAGGAATCCTTCCGGATCCATCTGGCTCCGGGGGCGGACCCACACAATCGGGTCCCCACCCTTACAGAGGGAGAGGTCGCTCTCGAGCACAAACCTCACCAGGAAGTGATCTGACCATGACAGGGGAGTCAAGCATAAATTCCTCACCCTCAGACCACCCTCTTCCTGCCCCGTCGAGAAAACCAGGTCCAGGGTGTGTCCACGTTCATGGGTCGGGCCGATGACATGTTGAGACAGCCCCATGGCCGCCATGGAGACCATGAAGTCCTGAGCCGCCCCGGTCAGATCAGTCTTGGCATGGAGATTGAAGTCCCCCAGGACCAACATCCTGGGGGTCCTCAACACCAGGTCCGAGACAGTCTCCGTCAGCTCAGGTAGGGAGACTGTTGGGTAGAAGGGTGCACGGTACACCAACAGAATCCCCAGTCTGTCTCGGTCGCCCAACACCAAGTAGAGACACTCCAGCCCTGGCCTAGAAGGGACAGGAAGTCCCGTGAGAGAGATGGAGGCTCGGTAAACTAAAGCGACCCCCCCTCCCCTCCCCTCTGGGCGCGAACAGTATTGAGCCAGATACCCGGGCGGGCATATTTGGGAGAGAGCCACATCCCCCCCCTCCTGCCCAGGTCTCCGTTATGCAAGCCAGGTCGGCCCCCTCATCCACAATCAAGTCATGGATGGGGAAGATTTATTGTTGACCGACCTGGCATTGAGCAGCAGCACCGTCAGGCCCGAGGGGCGGTTGACAAG
>NW_025335409.1:2066569-2145530 GCF_004798865.1 Varanus komodoensis
GGCTGGGGGCAAAACCAGAAGGAGGGACAGGTGTCAACCATCTGTCCCTCCTTCTTCTATGCGGACACGTTAAGCTCCCACCGCTGTAACGTCCATTGCCCGTGACCACCCCAATGGCAGCACCCATGCGCTCCCCAGAAAGCGCAAGCGGCAACATGGCCAGGGACGACTCCATAAAACAACTTAAAATACCATAAAATTATAAAAACAGTTAAAAACTTACAATGACATGCAGCATAGCAGGAAGGCTAAATATCACGCAGCCAAACAAAGCCCCCTGGCCAGCCCAGCCCCCCGCTCGGCCCCCGAACGGTGCCCAAACGGCGGCGACCCCGCCCTTTGGCCAACACCCTTTGGCTGCCGGCCCGAGGCCGCCGGCCCCGGCCGCCGCCGGCACTTTTCAGGGTGCGGGGCTTCCTCCGACGCTCACCGTGCCCGGCCACGCCTCTCACATGTGCAGGGCGTGGCAGCAGTCAGGTGGTGGAGTCCGGGGCGCGGGCGTTCGCTGCCGCTGCCGTGCGCGCAGGTGTTGTGTGCGCAGGTGCCTCTTCTGCCGGCGCTTTTCCCCCGGCTGCTGCCGGCGCTTTTCAGGGCCACGCCTCTCACACGTGCAGGGCGTGGCGGCAGTCAGGTGGTGGAGTCCGGGACGCAGAGTCCAGGGCGCAGATTGTGGTGGCGCCCAATCTATGGAATGCGCTCCCCAGAGTCACATGCATTGGTGACTTCCTGTCTCGACTTCTGTAACGCACTCTACATTGGGCTACCCTTGAAGACGGTCCGGATACTTCAATTGATTCAAAATAGAGCTGCCAGGCTGCTGACGGGGACTGGGCGTTGTGTTCACATGACTCCAGTTCTCCATCAGCTTCACTGGCTTCCCATTGAAGTCTGGGCCCAATTCAAGGTGTTGGTGATGACCTATAAAGCCCTAATGGCTTGGGTCCTGGTTACCTGAAGGAGCGCTTGCATCCATATATGCCCAGCCGCCCCTTGAGATTGGCGGGGGAGGCCCTTCTCCGGGAACCCTCCGTGAAAGAAATTAGGAGGGTGGGTACTCGGAGGAGGGCTTTCTCTGCGGTGGCGCCTAAGTTATGGAACGCGCTCCCCAGAGAGGTCCGCCTGGCACCGTCGTTTTTTGGCGCCAGGCGAAGACCTTTTTATTCAAGCGGCATTTTAACTGTTAATATTATTGGATTTTATCTGGCCAGGGCAGCTTATTTTATACTGTATTGTTGTATTTTTAATTTAATATTTATATTTTTAATTTATATTATAATTATTTTAACTTAGTGATGTAAGCCGCCCTGAGGCTTCGGCGAATGGGGCGGCATAAAAATGTTTTAATAAATAAATAATAAAGTGTCTGTCTTTCTCATGGGGTTTCAGGACAGAGATCCACTAAAGCAAAAAAAAAAAAAAAAGGGGGGGGGCAGACATAACTATGGCTAGATATCTGCCTTGTTTCCTTTCCCATTAGACATCTGGTGACCTCTCTTCTTTTAGAGATCATGGGGCAAGAGTTTTATATATCACAGCTGCTAGATAAGATATGACACAAGTTAGAGAGGCTGTCAGCTGCCTTTGCAACTTACCTAACCCTCTGATGAAGAAGGGACCTACAAAGGATGAAACCAGCAGTCCCATCTTGTGAGGGTGTTTTTTTTAAATCTCCAATCACTAATGTAAATCTCAACTAAAGTGTATCCCATTCCTGACTTCTCTTGCTTGTGAAGGTCTGAGAAACGAAAGCATCAAACTGGGAGTAGAGTATCTACTCAGTGCGAAAGCACAGAATAACCAGACTTTACAGATTAAACATTACATTTGGAGGTAGATCTTTACATTACTTCCTGGTTACTCTGGCTAATATCAGCTTCTGGGACAAAATATACCTGTATAGTGCCTTATGTATACAGAGCCAAGGTTTTTTTCTTCTCACAACTCCTGAAAAGTCAGCCCTTCCTTTTAGGGCCCCAAACAGGCTTCAGTTTCAAGCTTAAGCAGAACATTTCGTTGTGGTTCACTCTTGTTATACTCTAGTGCTAACAAATGTAAAGACCACCCTCTATAATCTTATCTTTGTAACACAACTGCTAGTCGCACTTTAGGTCTTTGGGAAGATCTTCACATAGTAGCACAAGAAATAATTGCTGAAGATGGTTTCACTTTGCGTACATGGTTCCCAGCTGAGTCTAAGAGAGCTGAGACCCTTTCAGTCCATTTCCTTCTTGGGATGTGCCCAATGAAAAAGGTGAGCGAGCAAGCTTTTCTTCATGTGTCTCTAAGATCCATTCACCATACGGAATGCAAGGATTGTGTAAGCCATCCTGAGACAATTGGATGGTATAGGATGGGATAAAAATATTCTAAATAAATAAATAAAGGATGAAGGTGCAAGGTGTGTGTGTGAAAATGATCACATTGCAATTATTTTAAAATTTGTAGGAGTAAAATGTTAGTGATGAATCATTGGAGAAGTAGACTCACTGTATTTTGGGTACATGTTGACATTCTTTCTCTGGCTTGGAATCTGGAAAAAACTTCTCTTTTTCAACATAAGCTGGATTTGTGAAGTGCTGGATTGGTCAGCGTTTGTGTAAAGCTTAAGGCTACCTCTTTTTACTTGGAATAAGGCTGTGTGGGTGATGTGGATGCACTCTACTCTGGATCAGCTTTTATTCAGTTTGTAAGACTGTAAGCCACTGGAAAGGAATTTCTTTTTGTTATTAATTTGTATGGTGACCAGCCCAGTATTAGACAGCTTAGATAAATCATAATACTGATTTCCATAAGAAATGCTTTTATAATGAAAGATGACATCTGAATCACAAAACAGTAAACAAGAGTAGTATTGAGAATATTTATTTGTGTTCAGTGCTATTTTCAATAAATACTGGTATCATATTTATGTCTGAGGTAAAATAAATTAAAAACACTCAAGAATGTAGACCCATAAATTTGTGCAGCATTATTTCTCTACCATTATACAGAAACTTTGTCTCAACTCTAGAGAAATCCTTGATTTTTTTTTCTTTAATGTTGCTTTAATTAAAACGAAAGGCATCTTTCACTGGAAATTTGTCAGGAATAGTTATTGTGTGCTACATTTTCAGTGTGCCTTTTGAAAACTACACTAGATGTATTTCTGAGGAACTTGTACATCCAGGTTGTAGGAAGAAATGGGCCATGAGGATGCACTTTTGGCCAAGCAAGGGGACTATTGTATGAAAATGTTGTGACATACTGAAAGTTTATTAACGTGTGGCATAGGGGGTGCTTACATGCCTATTGTTTTAGTCTTAAATATATGCTGTATTGGATTTCAGGGAAGCTCCAATGGCATTTAAAGGCATTCAAGGCATTAAATGTCCTGCTACATCAGGCCTTTTCACACTACTCATTTATTGGAGGTGAATGTTGAAGGGAAACAGGTTTAACATGAAATCCGTTTCCTGACCTGCAGCATCCACACTGAATAAAAGTGCTTTGAAAGGGGAAGCAGTATCTGAAGGGGTCCTTATATCCCTGCCCGTTCTCTTGTGCCTCACAGCTTCTGTTGTATCATGCGAGTGGCACTCCACTGCTTGTCCAACACAGATTTTACACTTCTCAGAGAAAGCCCTGAAATGAGCAGAAATAGATCAACATAGCTCCTCTACGCCCCATTCCAGAAAGAAGTATTATTGCTCATTTTCAGCTGCCTCCAGAAGTGCTAAATCTCTGTTCTGCAAGTGGAGGCTGCCAGCCGCTGATGGGAATTAGTGAAATGCAAAAGAGTCAGCAGGGGCTTAAGCACCCCACTGGATATTTCCATGGAATCCAATATACTACAAAGATCTGTATTTGCATGCTTCCAGGAGCACCTCTTTAAAGAGCAGCAAATGTCTCCGTGAACATTCAAAAAGTACAGCTGGTTTGTGCTTTTGCCCTCACTCATCCTTTTCCCTGTTACCTTGGACTGTTAACATTTCACCCTATTAGAAGGCATCCCTGTACAGAAACTACTTTCTATCTATGATAGTCTTCAGAAAAACAGAGGTGTTTACTTCTTCTCCAAGCCAAAACTAGTGCTGCTTCAGAGTCCATTGATTTTTTTTATCATGTTACACATTCCAGGAGCTTTTTTCTCTTTTACATTCTCTTCTGCATTAATTGCACGTTTCCTCACGAAGAACTCTAAAGGGAAAGCAGATCTGGCAAGAATAAACAAGCTAATTTTGAGGGATGCTAAGCTGCTAGGTGTAGATGGGGGACACCAGCCCCCGTGGGAATTGCATGGTTTGCTAGAAATATTTTCAAGCAATGGTGGCAGCCATGACCAAATAATAAGTAAGTCAATAAATGGTGAAGATTCTTCAAGGAAAATTATTCCAAGTGGCTTTTTTGCAGGGAGGGGAGGAGAGTGAGAAAAAGAGAAATGGTAATGTTTTTTCAGAAAAATGTCTTCTGAGAAAGCCTCTACACATTTGAATTGGCTCTTCTTCCTCAGCAGTTCAGGGACAAAATGTTCAGACAGAAAAACATTATGAGCTGGATGAGTTGACACTGCATTTGCTTGGCCTGTGGTAAGCTGTGGCATAGAGAAGTCCTTAAAAAGACTTAAAAGTAACAATCTTCTGAACGCTCCATCAATGGAGCAATTAGCTCTTATTGGATTTTTATTCTTTTTAATAGCAGCACTGGAATATTCTTCACATCAGTGAAGCATCTTAGAAAACGTCTAACCTGGTTTGCAAACATTGCCCTTTTGACAAAAATAAGTATGTAAAGGACAACCTTTCTTCTATCAATCTGCTAAAAGATAGCATCCCAATCAACAAACTCGCTCATTCACAATAAAATAGACATTAAAAAAATAAACTCTTCATTTTCATCATCTCTCACAGCGCATATAAACATATTAAAGGGCAGGGCATAGCTCTTGATCTCCTCGTTCGCAAGTGCAGCAAGCCGACAGGTTTCAGTTCTCTTCACACTGATGCTGGTGTGAGCCCAACTGGCCCTTAAGTCATTGGCCAGCCCGATACCCATGAACCCAAATAAGCTTGCATCCAACCGTGTCATTAAAAAACTTCTTTTAACCTTAGAGACAAAACACGATTTTACTTCTGCCTTTCAAAATGGAAGAACTAAGTATCATACATGTTTATGTGCTTCATTACTTTACAGAGTGAGTTGGGGTACCATGACTATAAGTGCTTTGTTTTGGAAACACGGTGTGACATGCGCTCGAGCACTTTAAATATCTGGACAGTTGTAGTAATCCACACTGAATTCATGAAGCTACAGCTAACGTCTTTGTGCTTTTTTTCTTGGTGTTCCAAGCAGAGAATAATTTGGTTGGCGTTATTATTATTACTATTATTGTTGTTATCCTATTTTGCAAGCTATTGTCAGAAGTGATGACACTACCCTGAACAACCGATTTGGAGTATCAGTGAAACTTATGGTCTGCGTTTCAGCACTCCATGCTCATGCAGTGGGTGGCTATTTGAGGGGCAGCATGGATCACACTACAGTGGTGCTGGGAGGTGGGCCCTCAGATTTGAGCTTTGATCAGCATCAGCTCTGGATCCTCAATATTCTACAGAGTTCACTATTGCTAATGGTTCATCGAAAGTCGCCAACATGATTTGCTTTGTGGAAGGCATGGAGATTATATCTCCAGTTTCTGTTGGCGAGTTAATCCTATTATCTAAAGAATCCTCTATAAGCTCTGACACCTCTTCTTCATGGTCTTCATACAGTGTATTGATGTGCAGAAGAGGATGTGCAGGGTTACAGTTCAGGGCAGATACTGGCTCTGCCTTGCTGACCTGTGGCAGGGTGACATTTGCTGCGGGGCCAGAAGTTGCTATATGGTTGTGATTACAGGTGAGAAAAGCCCCAGTGGCAGACACAGTCCTGCACGTGGCATGCGAGTAAAGGGTATCTTTTCCAGGAAGGGAAGAACCTGAAACAGAAGCAGAATACATAATACGTCATTAACTACTTTGCCAACTTCTCGGATTGGTAGAGGCTCTGTTCTGGTGGTTGCCTTCTATAGCCCCCTCTCTGTGAAAGCAGTTGTGAGGAGCTGCAACATTGTCCATGGATGCACATTCTGCCCCAGCTATGTAACGGGAGGGTGCCGTATCTTCCTGCATCCATGCCTCTCTGAGCTAGCTACTGCATTATTTTTTCACAGCCATGCCTCCCTGTGAAAGGGATTAGTGCATCAGTGTCCTACAGCCACCATGCCAGTGCAGTAGAGACTATTAGTTTCAGCAGCCACTACAAGTACCTATGGCTTGAAAGCCTCTTTAACCATCAACTGAGAAGCGGCTGTAGCTCAGTGGAAAAACACATGCTTTGCATGCAGAAGTTCACAGTTTCAATCTCCAAAATGTCAAGGCAGGCTGGAAATACATCCATCTGAAACCCTGGAGAGCTGCTGTCAGCCTGTATTGACAATGCTGGGCTAGACAGAACTCAGTCTGTCTACACGGAACCCTGTCAGGCAGCTTCTCATGTTCTAGGTAAGGCAAGCAAGCAATACGCATCCACCTTCATTTCTTGGCTCACTTCTTTTCTTACTAGAGGTAACAAGTAAATCAATACTCTGGTTATTTTACTTCTTTGTTCTTTCCAGCATAGTTTGCTCTTGATGACAATTTGGAGAGAATGCAAGAACCGCCAGCTGGGATCGGAGAGAGAACAAAGAAGGAAAACAACAGGAACGGTGACAGACCGTTGTAAGAAAAAGCAGCTATGAGGGTGAGTGCATGATGATAGCAGCGCTCTTGCTGTCAGCACCTTGTAGAGGCTCTTGGAAGCCTGGAAATAAATGTGATGCCTCATTAAGAAGCTAATGCATGAACAGGTCCCGAGAGACCTGCAGCAGGCCAAGAAGCAGAACATGCCTGGAAAGATATTCCAGCCTCTGGTGCTGAGAGTATTGTTTCATTATCAAAATAACAGGAACACAAATGGTATCCCACAGATACATGCAAAGGATTGTCTGAGGCATCCAGAAAAAGGATGACAAGATATTCAATGCCTGATAACCATACTCTTCCACAAGTATCAATTAAGATCTTCACTGGAGGCTCTTTCCGACATACTCCCATCTTTCGAAGTAGCTCTTTTGAAAAAGACTTGACAGCTGCAAAGAACTGTACATGGCTCAGAGAAACTGAGGATAGATGTACTTTGCCCCCTCTCTCTTGGTACTAGAACCTAATGGGGTCATCCTTCGACAGATAAGAGGAAGTACTTCCTCACACAGCACAAAGTTAAACCATGGAATTCACTTCCATGAGATGCAGTGATGCCACCAATTTGGATGGCTAAAAATGGGAATGGACAGATTCTTGGAGAAGTCTACCACCTTGCCTTTTGGTAGCACCCTCACTGTGACACTTCTTCCCTAAATGTTCATCTGGTGCTTTCATTATTATCTGTTTAGGTGGCAGGAAAGCAATACTCTGTTTTTCTAGGTTTTAATAGCTTTTTAGGATATCAGGTCTGCCTTAAGATATATTAGGTCTCCTTAAGCTGGATTATTGCTTTAAAGTTTCTTTTTACCCATTCATTCTGCTTATGATTTTCATGACCTTAAAAAAAATCTGCCTTGGAGTGCATAAAAACTGGACTTTACATTCTGAAACAAAACACTTTCAATTTTTGCTAAATGCAAAAGCATGCTATCATAATCAGCATGGAAACAGTCAAACACCAAAGTAGTCAACACATTATGTAGCATTATTGTCACTAAGAGCATAGCCAGAACTCAAATTTATATGTGGAGAAAAGACTTCCTCCAATTGCTTATATTAGATAAACATCAGTCTGACCTGCATCATTTTCTATAGATAAACTACTGCTATGGTGTGAGATTACAACCATATGGAAAAAAGCAACCATGACCCAGTGGTATCTGAGTGTTTCTGGGGAAATTTTCTACAGAAGTGGCCATTTTGTAAGTTAAAAAACAAACAAACTGTATTTGACTTAAGTACAATAAGGTGAATAGCTAAATTATCACTGTACCTTTGAGAGAAGAAGTGACGTGCACTATGACTTTTTCTTCTTGGCTTAAAAATCCACTTTCTTGGCTTTTGGACGTTGCCATAGAGGTAATCGGTTGAATCTCTGGCTTGGGTTTCTTACTGCTAAGTATATATGGATGAACATCTAAAGAAAAGTGGCGTGTATGCTTCTTCTCACCTCCTGTGCTGGACAGGGTGCTAGATTCATTTTTGTGAGATGAAGATGACTGGGAGGTTTTTGAGTTGCACTCGAGCAAAGGGGCAATCAGGCTATCCGTTGCTGTTTTCCGACGCACCGGTTTTGGCTTTTCAGGCTTGTTATTTTCAATCTTCATAATAGCCAACGGCTCTTTGAATGGCTGAGGAAGTGGATTACTACTTGGGATCCATTTCATTTTTTTTCGAGGTCGCTTAATGATCAGTGGCTCATTAGAGTCCATATCTGCAGGGTCAATACTGGGGTCTATGGTTTGTATTCCAGAATCACGAACAGTTGGAGTGACATCATGATTAGACTGGGCTAGTGCCGCAAGTAGCTGGCGCACCACATTGTCGTACATGAGATCACTTTCATTGGTAATGAAATCCAAGCGGTTCAGTGACTTGATGTGGTCCCGATTTTCATTGCAAAACATGGCCAAGATATTGATGTCACAGAACTGTGACTTTTGCCACTGCTTTTTAGTCTTTATGCCGACCTTGTTCAGCTTGTCAAATATGAAGTTGGATTTGCGGAATATAAACAGGTGAATTAAATTGATGAGAATAATCAAGTTCATGAAGCAAAGAAGGACAATGTCTACCGCAGCGATTATGCGCTGCAGTTGAACCGAAGGCAGTTTGCAGTTCACACGGATTAGCAACTTAGAATTGCTCGTTTTATCAGGAGGTTCTCCAAGAGCACACGTAAACTCATTCTGTTTCTGCGTAGCATAATAGGTAGACAAGTATGTGACTGGGATGATGCTTAAAAAGATGATGAATAGATGTCGTGCAAGATAAAGTTTGGCTAAGAAATTACTGCGCCCTCTCCGTTCCAGGTATTTTTCAAACAAATTTTGCTCTGGGCTCTTTTCTTTCTCAGCATTCTCAATGATTTCTCTTTTCTCTCGTTCAGTAATCCCAGGGCCTTTGGACTGGATTTGTTTTTCAATTTTTGGCGCACGGCCTTCAGCTGCTCGGTGGTAGCAGTTATCTATCTCCTGGAGCAAAAAGTTAAGTTCAGAAGTCAGTCTGGTGGAGGCCAGGAATTCCCAGCCAAGTGCTGGAATGTACATAATGCCAGCAAAAGCCAGCAGGGCATATGGAAGGAACTTATGCTCAAACAAGGAGGGCCAGTGGCTGGCATTTACTCCTGGCAAGGCATCCCTTAGTTCTGTCCAACAATATCCTCTGGCATACAAGGCTTGGTCACGGGTGAAGTTGTGTGGTGTGTAACAGTATATTGGCTCCTCTGTATAACAGATAGAAAAGTCACTGCTGTGCATTTAACCTACAAAAGGAACTCTGTAAAGTAAGTATGTCATAAACTCTATCAATTTTCAGCTACAGTATATTTGAAATAGCATTGTGCACAAAAATGGCACCATTCCTCAGTATTAAAATCTGCCTTCTGATACCATTGCAAAATGCAGGGAAATCTATAAACTTGAAAATGCTATGATGAACTTGAATAGATATTATCAATAAAGTTTACAAAATTGTCTCAGTGACTGTTACCAGTGGTAAACTCTGGAAAACAAATGAACAGAATAGCTCTACTTTATCGTAAAGAGGGAACGGGGGATGAAGGCTTGTCCACACATACACACAAAGAATTTGTGTGACCTCTCTCAATGTGTATGAGCATATTACTATTAAAAACAATCACTAGGTTTTAAAACCCATGACTAAATAGGTTAGCTATACTCTTTTGCCCTTTAAGAGCTTTTCAGCACGCCAAAAATTATGTGGCAAATCTTCCCCCAACACACCAAGATAATGAGAGAGGCTAAGCCTGTGAATTTTCTGACTTTCTCATAAAGGAACTGAAGCTTTGACTAGATAGCAAGAATGTATTGAAATATTTGGAAAGTCGCACATTTTCTTTGTTGTGCCAGATCGCTCTATTCATTCTCCTACTTCCACTGAACCAGGCAAACGCAGTTTAAAATTATCCCACAATTCAAACTATTGTTTCCCTTTCTTGTAGTGTTACACATTTTGGAGCATTTGAGAAAAGTCCCAGAAGACAGGGCCATCCCAACATCCAGATGTTCTCAGGCAATGACACTATTGGCAGATGCAACAGCCTGCCTCACAGTATATTTCTTTGTTCAACCAGCCTGACTTAAATCACAAAACCCAATAGAAAAGGGAATACAATTTTTATTCCATCATGCCACAACTGGGTACTGAGCTAAAAAGAAATGAGTGCTTAATTCCAGCACACCTTTTTGTAAAGGCAGGTTGCTTACCTGCAACTGATGTTCTTCGAGTGGCCATCTGTGCAGTCACACATATGGGTGCTGTGCCTGCACAGTGCCTAGGCCGGAAGATTAAAAAGCTAATGGTTTTTGGCGGGAAAACTCCACTCCCCTCCCCCTTCATGGTATAAATAGAGCAGAGTGTCCGCCATTTTGTTCAGTCTTGAAGACCGAACGTTCGCCCTCTACAGGTTAAGAATAAAATTAGTTGCAAACGGCATTGAGCTCCAACGGTACCGATGCAAAGTATAGTACAGTACCGAGAACAATATCCACTCACCGGCATATACCATTGGTACTGATGCAAATTACAGCGTGGTACCGAGGCAGTATGTAATGATGGACACCAAGTGGGGCCGGTGGGTGGGTTGTGTGACTGCACAGATGACCACTCGAAGAACATCAGTTACAGGTAAGCAACCTGCCTTTCTTCGTCGTGGCCTCTGTGCATCACACATATGGGTGATTAGCAAGCTTACCCAACTCGGAGGAGGGAGGTGTCGTCAGCAAAGAACGGACGAAAGAACAGCCCTGCTGAAAGAGCAGTCCTGCCTGGCGCGCACATCAAGCCGATAGTGCTTGGTGAAAGTGCATGGCCCTGACCACGTTGCAGCTTTACAGATATCTTGGAGCGGGACCCCAGCGGCAAAGGCTGACGAAGTCACAACAGCTCGTGTGGAGTGACCCCTGGGGGTAACAGGTAAGTCTATTTTTGATAGTTGATAGGCCAGGACAATAGTCTGGGTGATCCAGTGCAACAGCCTTTGAGGTGTGACTGGAAGTCCTTTGTCATGTTTGGAGTACTTAACAAAGAGTCTGTTCGTACAATGGAGGGATTCCGTACGGGAGCGATAGAAAGCCATGCAGCGGCGAACATCAAGGGTATGTAGAGCCCGCTCTATTGGATTTGACGGCGCTGGAAAGAAGGCTGGCAGAACGATATCTTGACTCAAGTGGAATGGTGTAGCCACTTTAGGAAGAAAGGAAGAATCCATACGAAGAATGACCTTTTCCTTATGGAAATTAAGATATGGAGGGTCTATGCGGAGAGCAGAAAGTTCGCTTCTCTCCGAGCTGATGTCACCGCTATGAGGAAAGCTGTTTTCCAGGACACCAGGCGTAGGTCGACAGTCGCCAGTGGCTCAAACTGAGATTTGGTAAGTGCTTGGAGTATGACTGAAAGGCTTCAGGTTGGCATAGGCGGGCGAATAGAAGGGTGTAGGTTCTGTAACCCCTGAAGGAAACATCGAAGTAGAGGTTGAGAGAAAACTGAAATCCCTTGAAGCGCACCACAATAGTGTGAAATAGCGGCTACATAAACTTTAATGGATGACGGTTTCAGTCCCAAATGATAGAGTTCCAGGAGAAATTGTAAAATATTGTCAATTGAGGCCATTCCAGGAGAAAAAGAATGGCGTTCTGCAAAGGAGGAAAATCTCTTCCATTTAGCCGCATAAGAGCGACGAGTGGACTGTCTTAGAGCAGATGTGAGAATCGCCTGAATTTCCTGGTCAACAGTCACCAGTAGCGAAGCAGTTGTCGTCGAAACTGACCTAGGGGCCGTCGGTACAGTGGAGTGAATACATTCCGGTAGAGGTTCGGATGTCGTCAGTACCGACGCAGCAGAATGACTCAAGTGATCTGCCATGCTGTCAACCTCAAGGCAGTCAGATCCGGATGTCGGATCGCTCCGTTTTGCTGCGTTAATAGCTGAGGAATAGACGGGAGGCAAAGAAACGTCCCTTTGGATAGATGAAGAAGGGTGGCGAACCACGGTTGTCTCAGCCACCATGGAGTTATTATTATTCCTGTGGCATTCTCTTGAGATACCTTCGCTATCACTTTCGTTAGAAGTGGAATTGGGGGAAACGCATAAAAGGCTATGTTGTCCCAGGGGATCATAAGGGCATCTCCCATCGATCCCGATCCTATGCCTGCCCTGGAACAATATAGGGCACACACTCTGTTGTTGCAAGTGGCAAACAAGTCCAAGTCTAGATAGCCCGACAGATGGAAGAGGTCATGGCATATTTGTCTGTCCATCTCCCATTCATGCGTTGTTGACATGTGTCTGCTCAACATGTCTGCTTCGGTGTTGTCGGTCCCTGCAAGGTGGACTGCTAGAAGCATAATGTCCCTCGGTATGCACCAGTCCCAAATGGCCATCGAGAGACGTGCGAAAGGTGGCAATTTTGTGCCGCCCTGTTTGTTGATGTAGAAGACAGCTGGTATGTTGTCTGATGCAATCTGGACAACTTGTTGGCATAGGACAGTCTCGAAAGCCCTTAGGGCGTTGAAAATTGCCTGTAGTTCGAGGACGTTGATGTGCTTCCTTGCTTCCCGTCCGTTCCAAGTTCCCTGAACCCGAAGGTCCGCATATGTTGTGCCCCATTCCAGTAGCGACGCGTCTGTATACAGGGTCTTCGTTGGATGAGGTGTTCGGAACGGGACACCGACAGACAGGTTGCTCGGAATGGTCCACCAAATTAGAGTGTTGAGTATCACAGACAGAATTTGGATCAGTTTGTTGGGAGAATCTCGCTGTGGGCAAAACGACGTGTTGAAAAACAGCTGCATGGTCTGCATCCGTAGTCTGGCATACGGGACAATGGAAACTGTAGCAGCCATGTGCCCCAATAGTCTCTGAATGGATATAGCTGGAACTGTTCCTAGTGTTCAGATTTGATGGATGTGGGCACGCAAGGTAGTGCGACGGTCCAGAGGGAGGAAAGCTCTTTCCCGTGTGCAGTCGAGACGTGCCCCAATAAAGTCAATGACCTGCGTGGGAATAAGGGATGATTTTTTGTGGTTAATACATAGTCCAAGATCATCGAGCAAGGTGTAGGTCATGTGTATTGCAGACAGAAGCCCTTGTTTAGTTTGGGAGACAATTAGCCAGTCGTCTAAATATGGGTATATTTGCACTCCTCTTGTCCGTAAGTGCGCACATACTGGTGCCATACACTTCGTAAAAACTCGAGGTGCGGTGGCCAGGCCAAAGGGTAGCACAGCATATTCGAACAAGTTGAGCCCAACAGTGAAATGCAGGAAACGTCTATGTGAAGGATGGATAGCAATATGAAAATAAGCATCCTTCAACTCTAAGGAGGCGAACCAATCCTCTCTCTTCAGTAACGGAAAAATACTCTGTAAAGTGGCCATCCGAAACTTTTTTGTTTTGATGTATTTGTTAAGATTCCGTAAGTCCAAAATCGGACGAAGACCACCGTCTCTTTTTGGGACCTTGAAGTATCTGGAGTAGAATCCGTGCAATCCCTCCAAGCGGGATAGTTGTCGAATCGCGCCCTTGCGAATCAACTGAGAGACTTCTTCGCACAGTGCCAATGAAGAAGATGTAACTCGAATCGGACACGGTGGAGGGACGACATCGAATTCTATCCTATATCCGAACTGAATGATAGACAACACCCACCTATCAGATGTAATGGACTCCCAAATGGGGAGTCGGCCCTGGAGCCGGTCCCCAAAAGGGAGAGGGAAAGGTGGTGTGGGGAGAGAGAGAATGGTTTGCCCGGACCGTCAACATGGACGTTTGTCAGCGTCGAAGCGCCACCGGCCCTGGGGGAAATGTTGCTGCGGCTGTTGTCTTCGCCGTTGCTGTCTTTGTTGGTAGTGTTGCCGAGGGTGGAATTGTGGACGGTAAGAGGAACGAGGCCCTTGCCACTTACGCCTCTGTTGAGGAAGCTCCATGCAGGGCGCGGTCATACGCAATTCGTGTATTGCTTTTAACTTGCGGTCGGTTTTCTGATGGAATAACCCAGTACTGTTGAATGGCATTTCCTCGATCCTCTGTTTCATCTCGTCGGGGAAATTGCAATTACGAAGCCATGCATGTCGGCGCAGCGAGATGGCATTCACGAGAGCTCTCGAATTGGTATCTACGTGATGTCGTGCGGTAGATAATTGCTGCACTGCTACCTGCATAGCTTCCTTGATGAATACCCTGGCAAGCTCGGCTGGAAGGGAGGAAGCAACGTTATCCAGTTTTTGCATAATAAAATACTGGTAATGTGCCAGTGTTGCTTCATAGTTCGATATGCGCATGCCGAGTCCAGAGGCCGCATAGACTCGGCAGGCGAGCATATCGATCTTCCTCTCTTCCTTGTCGCGAGGGGCTGTGTGTCCCCTGGACTCCCTGCCCTGGGAGGATTCGACGACAACAGAGTTTGGGCGTGGATGGTGAATCAGGAACGGAATGTCGTCCTCCGGAACTCTGTACATGGCCTCATACCGACGGGAGGTCGCTTGCGGTTGGGCCGGTTGATCCCAGGGTTGGACCATAGCCTGCCGAAGTGTGGTAATAAGTGGCAGGACTATGGCCGTGGACTGTTCTCCCCTCACGACATCATAGAAGCGATCTGTGGATGGGCCCGGCTGTTGACTAGCCTCAATCTCTAGTGAACGGACGAGGCGGGACATGAGCTCCGTAAAGGAGACATGTGGCTCATCGGGTGATGCCGGTCCTTGGGAGGCGACTGCTACATCGGGGGATGTAGAGTCAACTTCGGATTCATCTGAATCCGGATAATAAAGTGGACGGTCGCTCGAAGACGACGTTTCTGGGAGGTTGGACGTCCCCTCTTCACATGCCTGGCTGTCGAAGGCGAATCTCTCGGGGCTGATGGAGATGCACGATCCTGAGAGTAGTACGAATAAGACTGATAGCCACCCCAGTCTGGGAAGGCACCACATCCGTGCATCCTCCAGTCGTCACCCTGGTGTTCGGACGAGCAGCTGCAGTGCCTTGGAGGCGAAGGTGACTCCACAGGTGGCTCAGTCGTGGGCATTGGAGTCGGAGACCGTTCCCTCAGTGGGGAGTCTCTAATCTCGCCATCAGAGATAGACTCCCGAAGCAGCTCCTCCACTTGTTGGGCCGGCACGCTCTCAGGCCGAATGAGAGGCCTGGGGGATCCCGGCGGTGTTACCTGCATAGTAAGTTGCAGGGCCAGTCCCAAAGGGGTCGGTACCGTGGCAGTGGACGGTACCGAAAAAACAGATGAACCCGAGCCCCGGTGTTTGGGGTGATGTCTCCGCTGGAGTAGTGCCTTCAGTCGAAGGACGCTGAGGAGGAGTGGTGGAAGTGGGACACTTCGGAGGAGCGCTCACAGTTGGGGTGGAGCGTGGAGGAGGCGGTGCGGCTGAAGAGGAACCAGGCCGTAAGAGCAGTTGGTCCGACTGCATCAAGGCCTGGTCCCAGAGGAGCTTGCGGAGACGGTTCTCCCTGTTCTTCCGCGCTTGCTTGGTAAAGGCCAAGCAATGGCCGCACTTGTTGGTTCTATGCCCCTCGCCGAGGCAGAGGAGGCATAGATCATGCGGATCTGCAGGTGACATTTTGGATCCGCATGCGGTGCATTTGCGAAAGGCCACTCGCTGCGCCATCGGGGAAAAAGAAGAAAAGATGACAGGAAAGAGGGTAAGATAATATTTTTGGTTTGTTTGTTTGTTTGTTTGTTTGTTTTTGAGAAGAAGAAAAAGAGAGGGATATACAAACTTGGAATATAAACTAGGAATGTAAGAATTAGTTAAAGAAGAGATAAAGGCAAAAGGAACAGTAGGGACTCAAGATCTTAGCGAGGACGTTAACAGGCACGAGGTACAGCGAACGGCGGTCGCAAAGACTGAACAAAATGGCAGACACTCCGCTCTATTTATACCACGAAGGGGGAGGGGAGCGGAGTTTTCCCACGAAAAACTGTTAGCTTTTTAATCTTCCGGCCTAGGCACTGCGCAGGCGCAGCACCCATATGTGTGATGCACAGAGGCCACGACGAAGAACAGTTATTTGTACCCTGGTGCAGTGCTTTTTGTTATAAAGCACAACATGACTAGTGCTGATAACTAGAAACACTACTTCTTACTTTGTTCTCATGAGAAAGAAGCACAAGCTATGAATCCTTGTAGACTGCCACCAAGAGTGTTTCCTTATTATCTAAACTGAGACATCACACATGCTCTTTATGAATGGAAGCACAACTGATTGGGCTTTAGAAAATCAGATTAGCCTCATCTGGGCACAAGATACACTTCCTAGAAATTGATGTAGTTGAAGCCATCTCATTGCCATTTAAATCTTTCTGGAGAGTCTTCTAATTTGTGTCCTCCAGATGTCTTAAACTACAACTCCCAGCTTTCCTTACCATTCCCAACACTAGTTATAGTTGATGGGAACCGAAGTGCAAAGCATCTGGAGGGCAATATATTGGGAAAGGCTTGTCTGAGTAAATAATGGTCCAGTTCATACCCAATGATATAGCATTTCAGGAACAAGTAGCAATGACCTTGGACTCTCATGGTGTCCTGTCCCCTCCCTTCCTCCAGCATACTCAGAAGGAGATCACAAGGCTCCACTTCCATTTTAGATTAACAATTTAGCCTTACATTAGAATCCCAAACTGTAGTTAAACTTAACAGTAGTTAGAGAAAATATGTCAGCTTCCCAAACTAAGATTTCAGGTTGGTTTATTTCATGGTGAAGAAGACTACCGGCAGTTTCTCTGGGATTAGATGACATATTAAGCTGCAATTAATCTAAAAGAGGAGTGAAAACTTCTTAAAGTGCAGCTGTTCCAGAGGAGTAGCAGAGAATGCATAAGCCAGAGTCTTGCTGTGGCAAAACCTTGTAAAATTAAATCAGTCACTGCACGGTGTATACCCAAACGTGGACAATCTAGAAATATAATGATTGAGAATCTGGATATATTCTTAAGTTTTCCAGGGACAGGTATTTATTTATTTAAAGAATCATTCCGGAACATACTATGCTAGCTGTGATGCTGTCTTAAAAGAAGTTATTAAGCAGTATAGTATTATTACAAATAACCCCTTACAAAAAAAATAGTAACTCAAACGTAACAGCATCAAACAACACTCCACAACCCACTAAAATAGAGATGTCAAAGCTCTATGGAAACGACAACTTCTTATCAATTTTCAAAAGAGACAACTTCTTACCAATTTTCTAAAGAGACCACTGGGCAGGCAACCAATAAAAATATCCCGTAACTATGAACAATGAGGGTGTGTGCAATAGGGCCCTATCTGCAGATCTTCAGGCAAGTTTCAATTTGGACAGGAGCACACTAAAGTCTTGATAGCTGGGGCCATGAACCAGGTTTGGCTTCTATCCCAGTGTTCCACTCAGGAAACTCCCTTTCTTTTCCCCCATAAATGTGAATGATTATTATCCATTCTATGGAGAAAGGTAAAACATCCTTGCAGTTCAGGTTAGGGAGGGTACATTCATCCCTTTACCTGCTCACACTCAGGGACCCAACTTCCACTGCTTGGGATTCTGCAGAGTGTGTGTCAAATGTTACACAGGGCAGAGAGAGAGAGAAGGCATCAGGGAGGATAAAAATCATTGCTTTAAAAAAATAAAAAAATGGATTTTTAAATTTAAATTGGATGTTTTAATAAAATGCTTTTTTGGGAAAAATCTATCTAAAGAAAATTTTCTGTTTAAGGCACATTATAGTCAAAAGATTATTCATCATGAAATAAGGATTATTTTTAATTTTGGAGCATGAGACTGTATATCCATGCAAAGTGTAAATTTTACGTTAAATTCACAACGCCATGTTCTTCCAGAGGTTTATGTAAGATTATTGGGCATTTTTTTTCTGTCTAAAAGATATTATCCCAGATGCTTGGTTTTACACTTCTCAAAATTGTGAATTTATCTCTGCAGAGATCACATGCTTCTTCACAGCAACAATGTTATAAAATAAACATAGATTTGAGAAAAAGACCCGAATCCCATTGTTCCTTTGCAGATCTATGCACACAGAATCAACCCCTTACCTCTTAAGTACTAAGTTTCAAAAAATTCAGTGAATGAAGATTATTGGAAGTGGAATAGATCTGCATAAGAAGCTAAGTGTGAGGAAGGAGGGGCAAGTGGTAAAAATGAAAGTGAACCCTTTTGAACAGAACACACCACAAGTCTTTGGATCTTTTTGTGTACTGCTGAAGGGTTAACATATTATTCTTTCCCTGGAAGAGAAAACCTGTACCGGCAGCAGACCATAGAAAAGACCCAGTTTGGGAATATTTTATTTACATTTCTCTACTTACGAGTAAGGCATGCCATGATTTAAGTCATGTCTTACTGACATTTAAATCTAGTCTTACTAATGATTTAAATAGTGCCATAAATTGATTTGATTTAAATCTAATCTACCTTGCAAGGTACCCTACCAATGGATGCAATATCCAACCCTTTGCAGATATCACAACTGTTATAATGATGGAGATGTCCTATACAATTATTACTTAGAATGGGTTTTTCCACATGGGGCCCAACCCAATTCACCTGAACTCAGAGACTTATGTGCATTCAATAGCTGGAGCAAGGTGGGGTTGTGGTGGTGGCAACCTTCACTTCTACCATCCCTGTATATTTTATCTAGATGGCTGTTTTGAAGGATGGGAAGGAGGCTTGGATGCCTATAGGAATTGGTGTAGGTAAATGGCTCCAGCATCTCCTCTCCCCACCTGTGGCCTGCTCTTTTTTCTTACCGGTTCCACTGCAAGTGCAATTTTGGAACTAGCTGAACATTCTAATTCACTAAGGGATGGACATGGCTCTGTAGGTACTTGGGCAGGAGGGTTCTGTTGCATCAGGTAACCCTGCAAACCTGAATCTTTGACCTTTGCAACAATAGACCTCAACATGGAAGATAAGAAAGCAAGCATGAGTTCTGCTGAGAGAGCTATGTTGTATGAATAATGGGTCTCATATATGACAAAGGAATAATGAAGCACAACGTTCTCAATCCACCCAAAGCAATTCATGCACAAACCTGACTGGAATGAATGACAACTTCACAACAGCACACACCTATTAGACTGTGCCCATAATGTACCTTAATGTTATAGCAACGTGCTCAGAAAAAAAAGAAGAATCGCCTAGCAATATCTTAGATGAATACAACATAGCATATGAATTACTTATTACTTTTTTACACAAATTGGATGGAAAGTAGGTGCTCCATTGTTAATTTGAACAGTTTTTAAAAAAATGTCTCAAATATTTTTCTAGCTGGAAAATAAACAATTAATAGTCAAAGATATATATTTGCTTGCCAAAAAAGCTGTGTTATGTATTTTTAAAACTACAGGTGGATAAAGGAGGACTTTGGTACTATCTCTGAAGACCACTCCTTGCTGAGCTACCCATGTCCAAAGACATGGTTTGTGGAGACTGTATTTGCTAAGAAACTAGGCTTTAAGGCAGTGATGGCGAACGTTTTAGAGACTGAATTGCCCAAATTGTAACTCAGAACCCACTTATTTATCACAAAGTGCCAACACTGCAATAAAACCTGAATTGGCTGACCACCAGCACAAGGGGGCAATATTCCACTGACCACCAGCTTTTGGCTGGCCCTGAAAAAGGCATCTGAGCGTATTTCCTACCTTTCCTACCTTCTGCTAAAATCACAGTACAAGCAAATCCCTGGCAGCTCACTGACAGGCCATGTGAAAGCTCGGTGAGTCATGGCTAATGAGTGACAGCATTGCCTGGCGCCTTTAATCTTTCCGAAAATGTGCACAGCTGCTGGAGTGATCGCATGCTGAGAGGGCTCTTTGTGCCCCTTTGGGCACACGTGCCATAGGTTCGCCATCACTGCTCTAAGGCATGTGATTGGCTCCTGTTGACCTTGGAGTAAAGTATTCAGGTTCATCTATGAGATTTTACCTGGGTGAATATTGTTCAATCTTCCAGCATCTGGATGCATTTCTTACACTAATTTTGATTTTAATTATGCCAGCCTTGGTTACATTCTTGGCTTGCTGTGAAGAAGCAATGAGTGAGTGTACACTGAATTTCTGTTCTCTTGCTTCACCACTCTATTTGTGTGAGAGGGTGTAACAAAACTGGGTTGGGGGGTTGTCTTCTTGTGATAACTAAACTTGGGGCTCTGGTTTGTTGCTCCTAGGCACAATAAACCATTTTTTAAATGACTTATAAATCTTAGTTTGTTTGGGAATGAACCCAGGGTCCTGGGTTTGGATGTAAGAATAAACCCTCCTGGTTAGTTTTTCCTGCTAGAATGAAAGAGGAAGTAAATGGGCTGCATATACAAGCATGCAATTGCTCACAATAAGCCAAGAATCTTGATTTATCATTACATCACATTTTATAGGCTCAGTCACTATTTGGACCTGATCCCAATATCACCTATGGCTGAGAACTGACAGAACTCCATCCTCCAAAAAATTCCATATGCAAGTTACAAATCAATGGTATTTCAAATAAACATAATTTGTTTGCTCATGTTTCTACAATATGAAAATGGTATATACGCAAAAATATTGTAGTTATATATTCGTGCAATAAATAAAACAAAATTCTCCCAAATGAAATATAAAATATTAAACAGTAGCACTATTGATTTTAATTGTACATCTATTTTTTTTTAAAAGGATGATGATATTGTTTTAAGAATGGTATCTTCAGTGGTAAACATGGTTTTCCTCAGAAAACCTTCTGCTACAATATGTGCAGCTAAGTACATGCAGTACTAGGATCCAAAATGTTTGTGGTTAAGCCTTTTCAGTTCAGCTAGGGACAAATAGACTACTGAACAGTTAATTATGCCACTAATATATCTAGTTTCCACATTCCTTCTGCTTATCCACCTGCTGATTAAAAGGAGCAAAAAAAACCTTGTCCTTGCCCTGTCTTTCATTTATTTAGAAAAAATAAATATTTTCATTTATTTATTTGGGTATTTTTACCCCATCCGATACACTGCGGGACGCTGGACGGCTTTCAGATTTTATCTTTCAAATTGGTCACTTTTGCATGCAATGGTACTAATGACTGACAAAAAATATGCATTGCAGTGCCCTGATTTGTTAGGGAAAGGGTAACCAAGCAAAGTAGCTTGCCTGCAGCCCGCTCTGTCCAACCTTTTCTGTAGTCTTTTCCACTGCCACCAGGTGGAAACCTTTATTTCTGTGACTGTCTCCACCAAGCCTTGAAACTTTCTAGGACATAGTTCAGATAGCCTGGGTTGACTCTTAGACAAGATTTAGGTTAGGGTGAGGCCCAGAATGAGATGACAGTATTTCAAGTAGCTATGTTTTAGGATGCAGCTGTATCAGGTTGTTGTCTACTAAATATAAGACTTTGATTTTGGATGTCTCTGATATTCTAGTACCCTTCTAGATAGCTGCAGATTGGAAGAGATGGGAAGAGCGACGGGGACAGCCTCACCTCCCTCTTGACTTACCAGAACACCCCTTTTTCCTCTCCCCAAAATTATATTTGATAATGGCCTCACTGAAAAATGTTATGGTCCCCCAGACTGCCTCCCATAGGACTGAACACTAAATAGAAAAATGTCAACAGGAAAATAAATTGAAATCTGAGTGGGCACACATGCAAGCAGGTCCATGAGAACAGGGTAAAAAACCAACCAGGTACAAAAATGTCCAACCAAAATAATTAGACTGCATCCTTATTTTATACATGTCCCTTATCCAAGCAATAGTCTCATTATTCCTGGCCTCTCAATTTGTTTTCCAGTACCAGCAGCTCTATCTTTTCCTTCCCCAAGACTCTGCCTTCTTCCCTGCCCCTCTGCCTTTTCTCTATTTCCTGAATTCCTGTTCCAAAATCAGAGTGCCTACATGCCCCAAGGCACCTCAATGAAATAAATTAACATAGTGATATATATCAGTAGTCCCACAAGTGCTTAACCCTAATCATATTTTTAACATATGTGTGATTTTAGGGGCATACAATATAAACTTTACCACAGACAGCATGACATACCAATCGCTGCCAGCCAAAAGACTGAAATCAGAGGTGCGATGAGGAACCTACTCAGTAAAGGCAATATAAAACTTGCTCTTTCAGAAGAATATAAATGACAACTGAATATAGATTGATTGCTTCCTGAATTAAAAATAATTTCTCCCCCATTCTTCCTCTGATCTTTCATTGAACTTTATAATCTGGCTTCCTAAACACGGTTTCTGTCCTCTATATCCTAGTGATGTGTTCAAGTCTTTTGCTCTAAGTCTCCAGTCAAGTCTCAAGTCTTTACTTTCAAGTCCAAGTAGAGTCTCACATCTTTGTAAAAAGTTTGAGTCTCAAGTCTATTCTTCAGTCTCAAGAGTCAACTTTAACAGAAAAAAGGGAGGTGGTGTTGGGGTGTGTGTAGGGGAGTAGGAGAGTTGTAACCACCCCATGTTCCCATCTGCCCTTGCAATGGCTTAGCAGGATATACACCTCACCCCCACTTTTGGAGGCACCCCAGCACCACCGGTGGTTTAAGTTGTTTTTTCTTGTTCCTCCCTGGAAATGCGTGGGAACAGAAAAGAGGCAGCAGGCAGAAGAAGTGCAGTTGCACTGCTGAGGAGAGCAAAGTGCACCAAAAAGAGCTGAAGCCTTCTCCCTATTATTGCAACTCCTTTTCTCAAGTTGAGTCAAGTCAAGTCACTCGTTCAGTGCTCCCAATTGAAGTCAGAGTTGAGTTGTTCATGCAACTTGAGTTGGGCTTGGGAGCAAGTCACTTAGCTTGAGTCCCCAACGCTGCTATATCCTAACAAACTTTTTGACCTGTGCATGATTAACCTAGTGCACACACCCAAGAGGTCCCCATAATAGCCTAAAACTGAACTAAATACAGAAATGAGAAACAGTTTGTTCCTTCACAGTAACGAGAGCTCAGGCACTACCAGTGGAGTTTCTGTTGCTAAGCTATGACATTCCCTGCTCTTCTGCAACAAAATGATTTCTAAAGTTCCCACAATTTCAAATGCCATTGTTCAAGATCTCAAGGCATGCAGAAATAGTTGTTTGCCAGGGCTATATTATGAAACTCTATATAAGCACTGCTGTGGTGTTTTGTTTTATTCTACTTGTTTTTTATTGTAAACCATCCTGAGTCACTAGCGGAGGGCGGGTTAGAAAAGCCTTTAATAAACAAACAAAAAAGAACAATGGGAAGGTAGTTATTCTGAAATCAATCTGAAATGAGTGGAAATCCTAGCTTCCAAAATGGGATAGCTGAAGTTCCAGTGCAGATCCACTGACTCACCTTGAACTGAAACTAGTGTTTCCAGCATTACTTTTAGAACCACCAACTCCCCATTGCATTATTAAACAGTTCTGTTAGTGTACCACAATCAGCAGGAACAGAAAGACCCTATCAGATATTGCTCCAGATATATATAACCTGATTATATAAGACTTATAGAAAGAGGGACGCAGCTATACTGTCCAAGCAGCTGCACTTACAAAATCAGCAGACCATAAAAGTAGGAAAATCCATTTGTTCCCTCATTCTTCCTATCACTATAACTGCTGCACTAAAAAACCCCCTAGAATTGAACTTGAATTTGAAATTCATTCTGACCTTCTGTTTGCAGAAGGCGGCTGTGGCTGACTTCCTGCCTTTTAAAAAAATTAGCAGCTGTACAGATCCAGAGTCTAATTTTAGCACCTATCAAAGCTACAGCTATCATTTGGCATGGCAGTGCCCCAGTCTCTTTTGCTTGGAGCACATAACAGTCTTTTCACAGATCTTTGTCTTCCAATCAGAAAGATCATCATTTCAACACTTCTTGACCCTTTGCACCATTAACTGCCATATCATCCTATATAGCCAGAGAATCTGTTTTCAAATAAGTCTGGTGAAGAAAGTAGCAGGACACTGGGAGATATTTTGGGAAGGACTTGCTAGAGCTCCCTAAATTGTATTCACACGTTCATACTGACAGCACTATGGATAAATAGCTATGCTGGGTTGTTGGCGGTGTTTTCTAAGCCACCCTGCAAATTAAGCCAAGCAGGGTCGGTTGTAGCTATGGCAGTCAGTGCTCTGGACAGAAGCTGTGAAAAAAGAGGGAAGAGAGGTGACATTTCCCCTTTCGGTACTTGCTGGAGACTTTGGCAAGGATTGTGTGGATACTAACTAAATTACTAACTAAAATAAATAAATACAATAAAAAACCTAAACTAAATAAACTAACTAGTTAGGATACTAACAAGCACTTAAAAGTGAGAGGACGGTGTAGCTGCTTCGTTCACTTCAATGGTCCTATTTACAACAGCAAAACACAAGGAAACTGACAGGGCAGGGCAACATATATTGGACAGACAAAGCAGGTTTGTAGCCAGTCTCATCAACCCACAATAAAACTTCTCTCCTAGGTTTGGACAACCCATCATGGGTATGATAATCCTCTAGAACAAGACAGAAGTTTTTAGGGTGGTTTATTCTGCCAAAATTAATTTCAATTTGCTTGTATGATTCGGCTGACCAAAGTAATAGTGTAGTGAAGTATGTAACACACATGGCAAAGCTTTATGCTACACACTGACAAGGCAAGGCTGCATTCAGACTGCTTTGTGCAGTTGCCAGGAACCAATTCAACTGAAAAACGGCATAAATAAGTGTCCCAAAAGTGGACAGGGATAATTTCTTTCCCTTGACAATACGAACCTGTCACTTTTAAGTGTCGAATTGACACTGAATTGTGAATTCTTAAAAAAAAAGAAAAAGCAGAAGAAATAGACCAACAGATAAACAACAAATAGCAAGAATATACATATGGAACAGCAATAAAAGTGCACCTATTTGCAAAAGGCTAAAAACAAAAACATGAACACATTTATTCAATTTTCGGAGGCCACAGAAATGAATGAATGAATGAATGAATGAAATTACCTTATTAAAAATGGATCTAAATGGATCTACTGCAATCACAGTAGGGAGGACAAGTGAAATTTTGCAGGAAAGGATGCTGGGATACCATCAAGGGGGATGGAAGGGAGTAGAAGCCATGAAATGTAATGATGATGATGGTGATGAATCCAACTGCAATATGCAATTCCACAACCATGTTATGCATCTTATTCATGTGAACTCAACCTTTACCTAATTGCAGATCTCTGGAATCCAAGAATAGCATCATCAATACAGAACTGCACTGAAATTTCATAGGAATGATGCACATACAACCTAGAACTTTCTAACACACCCATAATGGATTATTTTAGAAAGGATACGAAAGCATTGTAAAGGGAAGGCTACAACAGAATTAAGTCATCCCTGCCTAAATTGTGAATGCAAAATCGTACTGTCCTACTTAAGACCAACTTATTCACCCTCTCCTTTGAAAAAATCCCGCATTATCAGATCTGCATGCTGCCATTCTTCCAGGTTGCTCAACTTTCTAATTATTTTTCTTTGAGACAAGAATTAAGTATGAGAAATGCCTAAACCAACTCATTACTCAGATGAGTTGAGATCTGAATGCAGACTTCCTGTCAGCTGTCAACTATCTGACTATTGCATCTTACCAATTCAAAGGAAGCCAATGCACAGCTAGCTGCTGGCCGACTCTGTCCGTCTTTGCCATGGTGTCCGTTTTGGCTGGCTCTTCATTCCACTGTCCTGGAGTAAGGAAAAACAGCACTTTGCACAGAAGGGCAAAGCACACTCATGGGGAGTATTCATAGAATTTTTAGGTGACCACCAAGTATTTACACGCTTGCACTGTAAGAACAAAAAGCAGATGGGATGGAGAATTCCAGACATTGGGATACTCAAGAGATAGTTACTCAAGGGTTGAGAATGGGTTGAGTGTGGGTTATGACTGAACAGTGCACTGTTGCTGAAGTATAGGCTATTGTGTTGTCAGAACCCAGTGGCACTAAGAATCCATGGCTTGTTAGCCACAGGGTGAACCCATGGTTTTTTACTGGGATGTGAACTGTGAATTTTCCACTACAGGTTATCTTGGTTGCGCTCAGATCACACAAGACCCCGCATTTCAATGATATACCACACTCAGTTCTTGAGCATGGGGTACCATGTTGTCTAAACTCAGTCACAGAAAGCAGTAAGGGTAGGGACAGATGTGGATAAAAAAAGAGATAAGGTATACCTATTCCAGCAATTGCATGCAACGCCAGGTTCCAATGCTTTGTCATTTAAATCTTCGTTTTGATCCATGCTTGTAAACAGGCATTCACTTAAAAGGGCTGCTCCTTTCATTTCAGCTGAAACAAAAGCTCTGTGTGTGTGTATTGCTTTGTCTTTGTGAGTTTGCTGGCTCCATGGAAATAGGCATTCTACAGAGAGACAGAAGCCCATGTGGAGCTCTAGAGCAGGGCACGTTTTGCCAAACATAAACACACGTGTGCAGTTTTAGGGCCAGAGTTAAAATTAAGTTCCCCAAGAAAATAAGCATTTGTGATGGCTGTGAAAATAAGGTGAAGGTGAAGGCTGATTTTATCCTGAGGTTTTTATTCGTTCTTTAGCTGCACAAACCATTTCGGCTCAAATGGGGTTTGTAAAATGAAATATTCTAAAGATATTTGGATCTCTACATGGGGTTGCCTTTGAAAGCTGTTTGGAAATCTCAGGTGGTTGAGAATGTCACAGCCAAACTGTTGGTATGCAGACCTCTTCTTACAACAGTTTCACTGCATCACCAATCTGTTTCTGGACACAAATCTGTTTATGGCTTATATATATCCCTGTCTGGTTTGGAATTATGCTATTGGGAAGACTACCTTCTCCAGTAGAAGTCTGCTTGCATTTTAAGATCTTGGGAGGAGGCCATTCTCTCAGTATTGCTGCCAGAAGATGTACATTTGGTGCGGATATGGGAGGACTTCTCAGTGGCTGTTCCCAGGCTTTGGAAGAACCTGCCAAGGCAGGATGAGTTAGCTCTCTTTCTGCTATCCTGCAAATCAGCTTTTTTAAAAAATCTAAGCAGAACTTTGGCATGCAACTAGACTGTTTGACTAAGTGCTGCTTTTATTCTGTAATTGTTCTATGCCAAATCATGTTTTAATGTATTTCTTTTATGATTATTTTCATTGCGTTTTATTGTAAATGTGGCCTTCGCTGTTGTAAACCACCTTGAATGCCGTTTCCTGCTAGAAAGGTGCAGTATAATTAAAATCAACTGATCAATACAAATAAATGTTAATAAGATGCACCAGAGTTTGCTGGGCTATAAATAGAAGGTGACAGATTGCTTGTTTGAATGGAGGCTCCCCCATGTATAACAAACTCTTTGCATATGCAAAACTAGCAAGTAAAGGCCCTTCTCCTAAACATGCATATTTTGTGTGGAAGTCGCATTGTTTTTAATATGGGGAAGCACATGCTACCTCTTGCTTTAATTTCAAAGATTTTAGTCCAGCAAAAGCTTCACCAAGTGCCTGTGTCGTTGTTTCAAAGTGCTGCCAGCTAAGGTTTCAATCCTCTATTACACACTTAGATGGGAGCAGCCTCACTAAATTCAATATAGCTCAACTGATAAGTAAATATGCATGAAATCAGGCTGCCTGGGGCTTAGTAGAAAAAGTGGTTCACAGCTTCCACTAAGAAAGATGGGAATTTTCACTGAAAGGCACTGGACGTAATACAGCATATCAAGGGACAAACCTATCCAAATAAGTGTTCTAACACAGTGGAAGTCTGGATTATTCAGAAATAATGGCATTGGAGCTGAAAACAAAACAATTAAACTGACTGATTAGTCATATAACTGTCTTCTCCACTACTTCCCCATGAGAGTTTGCTAGCAGAAGAGTGGTGGACGACTGAGCTAGGGGACTGCTAAGAGATACTTTGGTATAATTCAGCTATTTAATTCAAATAATGAGAGATCTGAGGTCTAAGCATGCATGTTGTATTAAACTGTACATCATTTGGTTTGTCTGCCTTTTAAGCAAACAAATGAACAAGAACCAGAGCATCAGGACACATCTGGGAAAAGGAAAGACAGATCTACATTAAAAAAAATAATCCAGGTGGGCTTGTGCAATCTTTGCTGGAACTCCAGTATACTAATATCACTGTTGACATGCATGGCTTAATATTATATAAGCTATCCTGGTTTCGATTCTACCCTTAAGCCTCTTAAAGGGCATTCGCAGAACACCAATTCCAGGTTACTCACCAATGGTGGAGATAATAATGCTTTCCCTCCTTTCACTAGGAAATGAAACCCTACCTTGTGACAAATCATCCATCACTCTGGTGAGCCACACAAATTCAGAGGTCAGAGGTGGGAAATGGTGATGTTCAGAAATTACCCCCACATTAACAAGCAGGATGCAGAGCAAACTGAAGCAAAAGTCAGACTGACATGGAAAGAACTGATATGATCCCTAACTTGCAATTAGCCCCATGTGTCCTCTTTATGCTGTTTCAAAGGGATACCATTCTGCAAACTTGTACACACTTACCTGGAAGTAAGTTCTATTGAATACAGTAGGACTTATTGCTGAGTAGGTATGTTTAAGACTGCACTGTTAAGCCCTCCCTAGATAAGTATGTAACCGTTTACTTCTGTTGTGGAAACAAGAAGACAGAAAATATGTATCAGGTATTGAGGAACAACAGAAACATGTTAAATTGTTCCTTGTAACATCACAACTGGATATTGAAATGCCTATCTCCAGGGCCATGGATTTTAAACTTTATAATTTTAGGGGATCCTTTCCACACAGGTAGATCTGCCTTAGAATCTATCTACATTGGAGACAATTCTGAGAGATGTTTTTCCAGCCACAGTGCATGAAGAGACCACACTGTTTTTCTGTGATACTTTATACAGAGCACCCTAGAACACACCCATTCCTGTTTTGCTGGTGGGTACTACAAGGCCAGACTGGTAACTGGGAAAATGTACTTTTCTTCTCCTGATATACCCCAGAGTTCCTTAAACAGGGGTGGGCAGAAAGGAGATCTCTAGACATTTGGATTTCAGAATTCCTGATCATCAGTCATGTTGGCAAAGAGGTCTAAGCTTAGAAGAGCCAAACATCTGGAGATGTAACTTCTGCTCACCTTGTCCAGAAGCCCCACTTGAAGTCCACTACTTTACTGGTATGACTACAACTTTCTTAAAAAGTGAGAGCGAGTTGAGGAGGAAAGTCACTGGGGCTGCTTCCTGGCTGTGGGTATGGCAGAAGTCAACAGTGGGTGGAAAAAGAACCACAGGTCCCAGGGGACACCCTCTCTCTCTCTGCCCCCTCATTTACTGAATCCAGTCCCCATTCACATCCATAGCATCTCCACTTTGGAGGCTCACTTTTACATGCGATGAGAAGCACAGGTGATGGGGACGATGACATGCATGAGCTATACGCCTCCTCCTGGTCTGCCGGCAGACATATGGGCGCTATGTCTTGGGGTGGGTAAGATGTGGCGTTTAAATAGCCCCATGCTTTTTGCTCATAGTCTTGAGGCTTTCATTATAAGTGTTAAGGAACGAGTGAAATCACATCCAAATCACCCAAAAGATCCTCAGCCTTTTTGGCCCTTGAAATTTCTCATATACTTGCTTTGATAAACAGACTATATACTGATGTCTATAAGAAGAAACCGTGAATCCAGATAATCAGATTAAATGGATGGCCACAACCAAAAGTCCATCGTTTTGTTAATGATGAGGCTTGGGAATAAACAAACTAGCAAATACCTGTAATAATATTGCTCAGTAGTGCCATAAACGCAGAACGGTAATGAATAACGAAGAAGCAATAAGCAGCTAAATAAAATGCAGAATGGAGTTGCTCTTTCATGGGATTAAGAGTATTTTTTTAAACCTAAGCTGCTCTTGAAATAAACTTAATGGTATGCCATACTTCATCCTTAATGGCTTCTGTACTAATTGCTAAAGTTCAGGGCCAACACCATGTAAGCATTAATGATGTCTAAAACTAGAATGTGCCCCATTAGTTAAATAATCACTGCCATTTAAAAAAATGTTTGTCCTTTCAAATTCAGATGCTTATGACCTGGTTAGCAGAAGCAACATTCCACTGCCATCTTTACCTTAGGGCATATTTCACACTAGCTGCTGCATTCAAAGTTGCTCTATGCCCTGTTCACGCAACATAACAAGCCAGAGTGCAGGCTGAATATCGGTTGAATGTCCATTGTCACTGAATCATGGGTTGTTGTTCAATCTTGGGTTGTTGTATTTGTAAACTCACCAATTCTAAGAAACCATGGTTTGTTAATCACATACAGCCCACAGTTCACATACAGCCCACATGGCTAACAATGGGTTCTCTTTGTAGGTTGCTTGTAGTTAATGAGCCATGGAGGTTTTTCTTAGCACAGTTGAATTCATGTAACACAACAGCCCATAATTCAACAACAATCCACTGTTCTGTAACAACCCACATTCAAACCCATACACAATTTTGTGCTGTAAACCATTCCAACAGCATGGTCTATAAAAACTTCAAATAAATAAATTCTGGTTTGTCATGTATGGAATTTGCCTGTATCTGAAATGCAATCAGAGTCCTTGTTCTACATATACTTTCTGAGAAATGTGTATTCTAGTTAAGAACAAGAATAACATGGCCAGCAAGCATATTAGAATATTAAGGTTATCTTAAAACACATTTCAATCTATATTCTCTGCAGGGTTTTCCTACAAAGAGGAAAGAAAAAACAAAAAAATTAAAAAGAAGACCTCTGCTTTATGGCTTGTAACACTTTCATTTTGAGAAACAATTAATCTAGCTATTAAAGTTGCTTCATAAAGCAATTTAGCAATTTACTTTGATATTTTATTCAGATGGCCAGTTACAAATTACTCCAAGAGGAAAAGAGGCCTAAAGAAGCCATAGATTTCCACAATATTTGCATATGCTACTTTATAACAACAAAATAAGTAAAATAGCTATTACTGTATTTAAATAGAAATTCAATGCATTTCACCATTGTGGAGATGACTGTGACCAATTGAGCTGCCAACCAGCAAACTCAAGGACCCTCATCTCCCATAGGGGTCTTTATTTTTAAATTGGACAGCCCTTATGCCTTTCAACAGAAAACTGTCCTAAGTAATTTAGGTCTTCAAAGAGTGGAACAGAAAATAATTCCCCCACCCACCCCTCCAGAATGATACAGTGGTGCCATTTGTTTCCAAATTTTCTTCTGTTATATCAATCTTTTAGATCAGTTTTAGTCTTTTGGATTTCCATGGTGCAATTTGAAAATCTGCTTAGCTTTCAGAACCTTTTGCACAGGTTGTTTGGGTATTCCAAGTTCACATATTCTCATTCAACTCAATCAATATAACACTACCAGAATAACTTTTCCTCTCCAAATCTTGGAAAGACTATATTCAGAATTCTAAAACAAACACAATCTTTCGCTAAAGCCATAAATAATCATAGTGTAAATGTTTGGAAAAAAGAGTGGGACTTGTTCTCCTGGGCAAAACTGAATTCAACCCTACAAACCCAGTTCTTACCTCTTCCTACTTTATTCCCCATCCCTGACAATAACAAGGGATTAACTTGACTCACTGAGTGGCTTCACTGAAACCTCAAACAATTTATCCGACAGGTAGATTTCAATGGGAAATCTGATTCAATTTCTAAAAGCTCTGGAGGGGATGCTACGGTCAACCAAGCTGAAAGCACAATGCTTTTAAATGCCTCAAGCACAGATTAATATAATAACTATTGGCACAAAGAGACAATAATTTCTCACCCCCCACATAAAAGCACAAACAGTCATATGAAAGCTCACTTCTTCTAAAACATATTTCAGTTGTATATCAGGTTTACCGTATTTTTCACTCTATAAGATGCACCTGACCATAAGACGCACCTAGTTTTTAGAGGAGGAAAACAAGAAAAAAAATATTCTGAATCAAATGGTTTACTAAACTATTTAATAAACTATAACAGAATACAGCAATACCGTATTTCAACCTTGTAAAGTAAACAGCAGTCAACAGTGGCATTAAGAACCATCATCACTGTCATTAACAAAAGAGAGACTTTAAAGTTCGAGTACTCTTCTAGTTTTCATTGAACCCATAGAACTCATCATCACTAGAGTCAGAATTTATAAAGCGCTGTTGCTCACAATCACTGACATCACTTTCTTAGTCAGTAGTGGAATTACTGAAGGAATCCACAATCTACACCAGTTATACAAGAGCTGCTGCAGACAATTCAATAACAAATCTAAAAGCCAGTAATGTCCACGCTGCCCTACTAGTAAATAATAGAAAAAAACTTCTGACAAAAAATGAAATATTGTACGGTAAATCAAACACACAGTGGACTAAGTAGCCTTTGAAGAATAAACTTCATACACGAAGGTAATGCTGTTCAAATACCCACTGATCCTAAAAAAAATGTGTCTGATCAACTAACAGATAACTGATTCATGGAAAGCTTCCTGATAATCACAGGCACGTTCCCCATCACTTCCCCATGGGCTTCTTTAAAAGACGGGTTGCCATTTGAAAACACACACCGACCTGTGATTAACAGCTCTCACCTGCGCCGGACAAGGGGGGCGGAGCAGGGCGCACCGAACGTGCGCTGGCCAGGTGGTGCCACGTGGGGCCGGCAGTGTGCCAGCAGTGGTCTTCCGGGCAGCGCGGCGGCAGGTCTTCCCGGGAGGTGGGGGTGAGCAGTTCCCGGGCGGTGGGGGTGAGCAGTCCGTCTCTCCGTGCAGCCAGCGGGTTAAAGCCTGCGGCTCCTCCTCCTCCGCACCGCTCCCCCTGAGTTACACAGCTCTCACCTGCGCCGGAGGAGGGGGCGGAGCAGGGCGCGCCGAGCGCATGCCGGCCAGGTGGTGCCACGTGGTGCAGGCAGGCCGACAGCGTCCTGGGCGTCAGGCACACACACATTCGCTCTATAAGATGCACAGACATTTCCCATTACTTTTGAGGGGCAAAAAAGTGCGTCTTATAGAGCGAAAAATACGGTGAGTGGAATTTGTATGTGGAACCATCACATCTGGGCTTCACATCTGAACCATCACAATAGTTACAATGAATATACAATGTTTCAGTGTCAGTAAGTCAGATCGGAATAGTTAGCATTTGTTTAGTGCTTTGCATGCTTTATCCTGCTCTAATCCTTGCAATTATCCTTACAATCCTTACAATACAAGTCAGCATTATCCTCAAATTGTATGGAGGAGCTAGATGGAAAAGCGCTTACCTCAAGCAACCTTTCGAGTTTACAGCAGTGGCAAGAGTCAAACCAGTTTACAGCCAAAACGATCTCCTCATTTAGGCTATAATGAAGGTGTTAATCCAAGAGCTGACAATCTGATGGCTTCCAGATGTTTTGGATTTCATTTTCCATACAAAACCACTACTATGGCTAATGGTTGGGAATTGTAGAGCAAAATATCTGAAAGATATGAGGTTGCCTACTTATGTTTAAGGCCCAATGGAAAGCCTGTGGCCTTCCAGATGTTGCTGAGCTTCAGCTCCCATCATCCCTGAGCACTGGCCATGTTGGCTGTGGTTGACGGGAGTTGGATGCACCATAGCTGAAGGGCCACATTGTTGTTTTTGGGTACCAGAGGATTTCTGACACAACAGGCCAATCACACTAAAAGTTATCACAAATATTTTTAAGAGATCCAATTCCATTGCATCAATTTATTTCCCA
Source organism: Varanus komodoensis (assembly GCF_004798865.1). Taxonomy (NCBI): domain Eukaryota; kingdom Metazoa; phylum Chordata; class Lepidosauria; order Squamata; family Varanidae; genus Varanus; species Varanus komodoensis. The sequence continues at coordinate 2,100,520 of NW_025335409.1, forward strand.
AATGCCTGCAAAGCTTGATGGGTACCTATAATGCCTAGCCATACCCAAAGATTTACACTTTAGAGGCAGAAATCATTAAGGATACTTCTACTACATTCTGTCAACCTGCAGTTAGTCCTGAGAGCTAAAAGCAACCTGAATGCCTTTGGATATGGAAGATGGCATTTCTGAAGTAAGCCCTATGGATAACAAACAAACCTGATTATAAACAGGCAGGATGAAAGTGATTGTGAGCTACAGTGGCCTTAAATCATGGATGCTGCACAAATCACAAGGAAACTGCATGCCAGGGGGAAGGCTGGAGGAAAGCAAGGGAGAATTACACCTTCATTGGGATCTTCACCTGGGAATGGAAGGATGACAAGGAATGTTCCATGAGGAACAGGAGCTGTGATAGTTTCTTTGGAATGGAAGTGCAGCACCTGTTTTGGAGCATGTGGAGAATGGAAGCTTTGGGGAGAATGGGAACCCCTCACCCCACAACATGCAGCTGCAATGAAAATATGGCCACAAGATTCAAGAAATGAGCAGATGAAAGTACCTGGGACTCTCTGGAGGGGGCAAGGCCTCCTTTGGAAAAGCAGGGGGAAGCCCTGGAATGAGGCAATGTACCAACGGAATATGAATGTGAATGGAAAGTGGTGGTTCTGGGAAGGAAAATTAATACCAGCTTCCCCCAACCTGGTGCCCTCCATAAAATTCATAAGCATGCAGCAGGAAAAGTCCTGATGAAAAAGGATCAACAAGGCTGCCACAAAAGCTAAGTCCCATATTGCAGAGCTCTATGACAGTGTCAATAAGCAGACAGGGGAGAACAAGTAGATATTTTTCCTTGGATTTTGAAAGGCCTTTGACAAAATCCTTCACAAAAGACTCCTGAGCAAATGTAGCAGTCATGGAATAAGAAGGGGGTTCTTCTTATGGATCAATAACTAGTGAAAAAACAGAAAGCCAAGAATAACTGATAAATTCTCCCAACCAAAGGAGTGAGATCCCATAAAGATCTGTATTGGGACCAATGTGCTTCAACTTATTCGTAACTGATCTGGAATTTGCTGCTGGAGTAAGCAGCAAAGTGGCCAAGTTTGCTGATGACAAGAGAAAGGCAACTAAAATGATAAAGGGGCTGGAGCAACCCCCTCTGTGAGCAAAGGTTTTAATATCTGGGACTGCTCAGTTTAGAGAAGAGGTGAGTATGGGGCAGTGTGTCAGAGATGTACAAAAAGGTACATGGTATGAAGAAAGTGTATAGGGAGATATTGTCCTTTCTTTCATATAATATTAGAACCTGTGGTCATCCCATGAAGCTGACTGGTGGGAACTTCAAGGCAGAACACAATGCACATTTAAACTATGGAATTCACCACCCCAAGGTGTAGTGATGGCCACCAATTCAGATAGCTTAAAGGAGTTTAGACATATTCACAAAGATTAAGGTTATCAGTGACTACTATTCTCTATGGCCAAATGGTACTAGTGGTATCAAAGGGAGCAGTGCCTATGCACACCTGTTGCTGAGGAACAGGGGTGGGAGGGTATCAGTGCATTCATGCCCTGCTTCTGGGTCCCCATGAGCAGCTATTGTAGACAGAATGCCGGACTATCTTTTATCTGGTGTGGCTTTGCTTTTCTGATGTTCTTCCAAGGCAACCAGAATAATGGGAATTATAGTCCAGAATTTCTGGGTGGTGCCAGGCTGGTGAAGGCTCCTCTGTGCCCTTTATTCTACTGTATTGTCCCCCTGCACAAAAATCTTGGTAGGTGCTAATTGCTAAGGCCATTGATGAGTCCCAGGAAAAGAGGCAGCACTTTATCCCAGGAGCCATGCTGCAACAATACCTTCCACTCACACTCCCAACCTCTCATTTGGCATCCACTTTAACATCCACAGTCTTGTTAGTTGGTATCTTTTTTATTGCAACCATTATAAATAAAAATACTTCTGGACTAAACTTTTGCTTTGCAATGGCCCTTCTTCATTCATGGGATACTACAGGGTATCCTGATGCCATCAACTTCTATTTCTGTTTGTAACCCACCCCTTGTCTTCCTGCAGCCACATCCTAAGGTATTTTATTTTGAAATGCTTACAATGCTTAATGTAAGGTAGTCCAGGATCACTATCACAGATGGGAAGCCTGGTTTGTTAGACTGAGGGCATCAAAGATGGCAAAACTGCCCGGGTGAGGAAATTCTCCAAATTCACAGCTTAGTCTCTTAGGACACGAGTGTACCCACGTTCATGCAAAAAACAGCATTTTCCCTGTCTGAAATACACATAGGATTGGGTGTTCAGAATGCCTACACTAGCATGCATAGTGCTACTTGCCAAAGCCTTGGCCCTTTCCTCCTTCATCTTCTGTGCCATGTCTCTGGCTGGCCTCAGCAAAGTGCAGGAACTGTATTCTATCACTCATGTCTCTTTTGTGGGAATCCTAGTAAGTACCTCTTATTTGCAATGACGACCCCCACCCCCCAAGCCAAGATCTAATTCCTTGGGCAGGGAAAGGGCATGGATACTCCTTCCAGGTCTCCAGGAAGCCTCTAACGGCTGCTGACTGGCAGCATTTCAACAGGTGAAGCGACTGCTCCAGCCACGGGAAAAGCTTCCCCTACTGGTCGCCTGGCTGTCACCGCTTTCTAAAGGGGAAAGCTAAGCGCCACTGCAGGTAAGCTGCCTAAGGATGTCCTTACCGGCAAAGTTCTTGGTGAAAACCAGCGTGACCAGCAGGATCGGGATGAGGACAGTGCCGATGGTGACCACGCGGTCGAAGGGCAGTTCGAGTTTCAGCTGCAGCAGCAGAGCCGCCAGCGAGCCCGCCTTGTCGTCCTGCTGCCCAGGCAGGATCAGCTCCTTGAGTTTCTCCCCAGCCAGCAGCGCCGTTGCCATGTCCGGATGGTTTTCGATGATGTGTTGCATAAGCGGCGGCGGCGGGGGGGGGCGGCTAGCACTCACCGGGCGCATGCAGCAGCTGCAGCAGCAAGGAAAGCTTGGCCGTTACCTGGCCGAAGATCCGGAGCCAAGCCTGGGGGGATGAGAACAACATCCGAGGAGACCAATGAAAGCGCCCGCGCGGTGGTGGGAGGAGGAGGACGCGGCCCGGGCTTGCTAATGGCAGCAGAGGCCCCATCTTCTGTTGCACAAGGGCACGGTCCCTGGGGAGACTGCGGCAATGGGGCCAAGGGGCTGCCCTTGGCATCGGCCGCCGCCGCCGCCGCCGCCGAGCTGCGCTCCCGCACTCCCGCGCTCCCTTCTCCTTCCCCGGGCAACGATCGCGCTAAGCGCCATGCAATCGACACCGCGGGCCGGGCGGCCAGGCTGCGACCGAGAACGGGGCAAGTGGGGGAAGAGAGTGATTCGAATCGCCGCGTTAAACCGAATCAAAGCTTGTATGAAAATGCCATCGGCGTATAATCGAAAAGCAAGCAAACAAACAAACCCTATATGGGGGACAGAAGAAAAGAACCCCAACACAAAACAAAGCAGTAAACATGTAATCGGAGCTCTGTTGGGGAATCAAAAGCCAATCGGAGGCAGCAGGCGGTGAGAGACAGGCTCGCTGGAGAGAACGAGAGTCGTCCTATTTAGTTACCTTGGTGAAGTTTTTTGGGGGGCGGGGAAAGGAGGCTCTCCTGGTTCCAAAGCTGAGGAAGAAGCGAAAGGATGACTCGCCAAAACAAGAGGTAAGTATGAATGCGGCTGGATGGAAAGACGCCGGCCTTCACATAGTCCACTCGATCCAAAGGGGAGCCTGCCTTTCCCGCCCCCCCCCACCTTAAATACGCTGCTGTTACTTCACACAGCTCCGAAAGAAAATAAGGGAGAGACGATTTGTTTAGGATAATTATTCGGGCTCTTGCACAGGATTTTCATCGGCTGCTGTCGCTGCAACGTGCAATTAAAGGGGATTTGCTGTTGCTGCAGTAATAGCAGGAAAACAGTCGAGGAAGCCCCACAGGAATGAAATTGCTTGAATGCAGTCAAGAGAGGTCCTTTCAGGTCTTCGGTTAAACATCTGGAATTGCAGGAGGAGGAGGCGGAGAGGCGGGCTTGGGGGCTTTGCACCGAGAGGGAGCAGCGGCTGCAGACATCACAGCAGAAGCTGCAGAGTCACCCAATGCAACACGTTGCGACTCGAGCGGCGAGAGCCAACGGCTGGGCCCCGTTCTTCGCCTGTTGTTGCAAAACACTTCCCAGGAACGGCTGGGCGGCAGCGGCGGCGGCGGCATCATCAACTCTGGCGCTTGCTTCGCCGGCTGCTCACCCGATTTTAACCTGGCGACCTCAGAAGCTGCCAGCAAGTCCTCTGAGAAGGCGTCCCTGAGGTTGACCAGGAAACCTGTCTCCTTGCCTTGATGTAAGCGGGCGGAGAAACGCGGGGGCGGCAGCTGCTGCTGAGGAAAGATCGTTAATGCAAACCCAAGGGGAGATTTGTGTTTGTTGGCTGGCAGTTCGTTCCTCCCCCTCCCACCTAGTTCTGGCAGCGGGGCCCTCGGCAAAACCCACACGAGATTCATTGGGATTTGTGCCCGTGTGCTATGCAAGTGTGCACAGATCTGTGTTTTTAGGACACCATTAGAAAGCTAGCAAATTATTCCTTCTGCAGCATTGAAGTGTAGACAGAAACCTCATGCAGATCTGGGCACCGGTTGCAAGAGCTGGTACTGAGGTCCTGGGCCCTGAAGCCCAAGGGGCCACCTAAATGTTCAAGAAATCTAATAGGCTTGGATGAGTTTAAATGTCCAAGAATCTAATCCACGGATTCTGTAATAGACAAGCTATTCCTAAATTGCATACTTTTCATAGATTAATTTTTATGTATGTAAAATTACATAGAAAATCACAGAAATTTAGTTTTAGAGGAATACCTAAAAGAAAAAGCAGCAATGCATTTCCGTCATGGGCTAATATATGAAGATACACATGGGGGGGTGTTGAGTATTGTTTGGGGATTTGTGCTTTCTTGTGTTTGTGCAAAAGCATATGAATTCATTTTTGCAGAATCTGTTTCCATCAATGAGCAGCCAACAGAGGGAAAAGCACTTAATCTGCAAAACATAGATGGGATGGATTTTACAATGGCCATACATTCCTATCCCCAAATGATTGCCCAGGGAGCTGTAGTCGATGAGGAAGGGCAGCAGACACTCTGTTTTTACAGTCATAACAATGCTGTGATTTGAGTTTAAAATGCAAAACCTCACATGCGCAGAGTATTTCTTTTTTTAGCAGAGTTGACAAGCAGCTTTGCTGCTGCTAATTGTTCTGACCAATTAGGAATATAGCAGCTGTTTTGAAGTATGGAATGATGGGATGGGCAAAGTTAGTTTCATGTTTCCCAAATGAAGTAATACAGGTTGTCATCTAGAGGAGGTCTTGCTAAGATCCTTAAGTATAGGGTCTGAAATGACCTGGCTGCTCCATTAAGGGCTGATTTCATGTGCTTCTCAATGAACAGCTCCCAGCACTGTCAACTAAAAGATATGGTGTTCCTACAAGCGATTGCGTTCAACTGTGCTGCCTCACTTGTCACTCCAAAGCGGGTGGGGGGATGATTTGAAAAGACTGGACGTTTCTTGACAAACAAGGTAAGATTTATTCCAAAATCCAGAAAACAGAATGCAAGCTTGTGGGTGCCGAAAGGGGACAAAGAAAATGGGAAGAGCCATAGCCTTTATACAACCAGCAACCATTAGATAATTCGTTCCCTGATTGGTCAGAAGATGCTGTGATTTGCACATGCTCAGCAGTACTCCATGTAAGGCATGGAGGGGCAACAATCTCAGTGATTGGTTCACTTTGCTACAGAGACGGTCTGGAGAGATGGGCGGTTCTCGGGGTTCTTGGCTCCCACACTCACTGCCTTATCCTTCCTGGTTAATTGCAAAAGCCAGTCATAGGATTGGTCCCTGGGTCCAGGAGGTCATCAATGCCTCACTGAAGGAGGGCCAGGTCCCTGCCCCTTTAAGGGAGGCGGTGATCAGACCCCTCCTGAAGAAAGCGTCCCTGGACTCAGAGGTGGCCGTCAACTATAGGCCGGTGGCCAACATCCCGTTCTTGGGCAAGGTGTTGGAGTGGGTGCTGGTGGGACAACTCCAAGCACTCTTGGATGAAACTGATTATCTGTACCCATTTCTGTTCGGCTTCAGACCTGGTTATGATACTGAATTTGCCTTGGTTGCCCTGTACAATAACCTGTGCAGGGAGAGGGACAGGTGGAGTGTGTCCCTGTTGGTTCTCGTGGATCTCTCAGCAGCTTTTGGTACCATCGACCATGGTATCCTTCTGGATAGGCTGGCTGACTTGGGAGTAGGAGGCACTGCGTGGCAGTGGTTCCACTCCTATCTGGCCAGTCGATTCCAGAAGGTGATGCTGGGGGACTATAGCTCTGCGCCATGGCAGCTATGCTATGGAGTACCGCAGGGCTCTATTTTGTCCCCCATGTTCTTTAACATCTACCTCCTTGTTCTGAATGTTACTTGCCCTCTGCAAAAGCAAAGTCATGCCATAGCTCATTCTGCATATTTCCTTGAACATTACAAGTGGTGTTACTTGGAACAAATGTAAAACAAACATGTAACTTGCAGACATTTTTCTGCTAAAGGCCTAAAGCCACCCACAGCACATTTGTGAACATGATCTGAATATAGACACTGTTGAGTCCAGCTCCAATTTGTTGTTTAGGTCACTGCTTCCTCATGTTTCCAGATCTTTTGTGTGTGTGTGTGTGTGAAAACTGAGGTGAGAAGGCACACAGCAGTTCAAAGACAGATGTTCAAATGAGTGCAACGTGATCACATTATTTTAACATCAGCTCAAGCCTGGGTGCAATTCAAAATGCTGGTACTAACATTCTATGCAGTAAATGCCTTGAGTCAAGGATCACCACCTCCCATATGTACCTACCTGGACCCTGAGATTATCTTTAGGGATCACTCTCCATTTCCAAAGGAAATCACTCTCCATTTCCACAGGTGGCTACCAGGGAGAGAGAGGGTCTTTACAGTTGTGGAATCCTGGTTGGAATGAGCTCCCCAATCAGGTTGGATAAAAATCAAGTTTCAAGTTTATTTGGTTTAGTAGCCCATAGGCCATAAACCATAATTTAAGAATTTAAAAATTTAAAAAGAATTTAAAAATACTATAACAAAAATTGTCACATCTGCAATAGTTTTTACAAAACCTGCTCAGTAGATTTAATCTTGCAGCATCAGGAAGGGTTGAATATTTCAGCAGCCAAGTGTGAGGAGGGAGAGGCTAGCAGTAAACATGAAAGTGAGCAGAATACTCAAGTCTTTGGATCTTTTTGTGTATAGCCTGAGGTTTATCGTATTATTCTTTCCCTGGAGAAGAAAGCCTATAATGGCAGCAGGCCATAAAAGAGACTCAGCTTGGGAATGTTTAAATTAAGTTCCTCTATACCTACAGTAAAGGCAGGCATGTGTGCAAGTTATGTTGAAAACCATGATTTAAATCCAGTCTTACTGACTAGTGATTTAAATCAATTTGTTCCTAAAAAGCTGTGCCTGGCACCTACTTTGCATTCCTTTTGGTGTCAGGTGAAAACCTTTTAATTCTCCCAGCATTTTAATGGTTTAACTTTTTATTCATTTATTTTTAATACTGCATTTTATTCTGGTACTGCTGCTATGCTTCTATACTGGTTCAATTGCTACTGGGATTCGATTTTATCTTGTATATGTTGATTTTATCTTGTAAATGTATTGGGGTCTGTGATTAAATATTTTCTTAACTTTTGTTTACTGCCTGGAGAGCCTCAGCTAATTGGGTGGTAGAGCAGTGAAATTAAATAAATACATAAGAAACATGGCTGTATTTGGTGATGTCAGAAATCTGTGGAAAACATTATGAAACTGTATCTTTTGCACTTATGAGGAATGTTTTTCTGTAAGAGCTTTGGCAGAACATCTGTACCAGATACCTTAATATGATTGTAAACAGAAGGTATATGCCTCCGTAGTCAGTGGATGACGCAGATTCTGTTGCTGAGGTGGGAAAATTGCTTAGATAACAGTCTTAATGTATAAAAATAGAGTTGCCTGAATGTTAACAAATTCTGCACCTGTATGTATACCCAATGCAATTCCGCTAACAGATACCATCCAGAGCCTAGAACCTGCAATTCTGGACTTCTTCTTGTGAAAAGTCCACAAGTATATTCCCATTCTTTTCCAGGGGCATGCTTGAGGTCCAGCATATGGAAGGAAAATTCATGGAGTTGGAATCTGTGAGGATGCTTTGACAGGAAGAGAAAGCAAGTATTAGGTATGAATTTGTGACAGGTGCAGGCAGCTTAAACCTTCTGGCACTGGTGAAATCCTGTCCCTTTGTCTATGCTTCCAGTGTATGAAGAGGCAATATGGTGAGGGAGCCAGCAAAGGTGCTTAGGGTCATTCACAAGATCTCAAAGATCTACGAGCCTCTACTTAAAAAAGGAGACACGAGACAAAAAGCAGTGAGCCCCTGCATCCTGGGGTGAAAGTAAAACACATTTTGGTGAGGAGATAGGCTTTGCTGATGTACTTTTTAAGATGGGCGGGAAAACAAATTCCACCAATGATGGTGGTGGATGGATGCTTTAATCACTGAGTTAAGAGGAAGAATCTTATGCTCATTAATGACATAACTGCTGGAGACAACTGTTTGCCATTGTGCTTCCTAGCCAAAGAAAGATACAGAAAACCTTGGAAAGGTTTTACACCAGGGAGATTATTTATTAAGTTGTGTAAATACATCTGCTACATCAGCTAAGATTGGTTCACTTTTTATACTTTTATCATCATTTTTACTATCACATATACAAGGCCACAAGACTGACCACAACATGCAGAAAACCTTAATCCTATTTGTGAGTTTTACAACATAGATATACAACAAATTAATTGTAATGCAACATACTTTTAAGTCATGCTCCTTTAAACAACTGTGAAAAAAGTTCTGAATCTGCTACTGAACAGCCCGCTATCGGGTAGCATAACCGTCCCTTTTAGGCACATCTGTTGATAAAGAAAATGAGACAAGTGATAAAGCAGCATGAATTGACATCTTGTTACTAAACACAGTGTTTTAGATAAACAAATTACATCCAGAAAGCTGAGAATAGTATCTATAACCAAAGACAACACAGAATGTGTTTCTTTAAGGTTTATATTCCTGGTTGTGAGCCACCCAGAGAGCCCTCAGGCTGTAGGGTGGCATACAAATGCAGTAAATAAATAACTTACATAGCTGAACAGCTTTAATAATAACATTCTTTTCCTAGAGAACCTAGGAACTGCAGTGCTGTGAGGGGGCAAAATTTTCAGCATGCATCATTACATCTATCACTTTGATATCTACATAATAAAAAACATACTTTTACAGATGTAGTGGATTATCATATGGCTCTAAGCTCACCTATTTTTGGTACACATTGCCACAAGGTGACTTTTGCAATCTGTCGAAGCTCTACAAAAGCTCTAAGACGGATGCTTTTTTATTGGCAGAGCAATTGGCAGAGGGTAGGGAGAAAGGAGAAGCCATGGCAGAAGATTAACCACAGCCAAAATCCTGAGTTAGCACAAGCTGGGAGGTAAACACGTCTTCCTAAGGGGACACTGGAGGGCTTGGGTTCTTTTGCCGTGATCATCTGGGCAGCAATGCAGTAAGGTTTCCATGCCCACAATAAGGTGGGCAGGGACAGGCCTCTCTTGTGGTGGGGCAGAGAGTCTCTCCATCCTGTGTCCCCTAGGATACTGACCCTGCAGAGAGCACTCCCTCATACACACACATACACACACACTTGCACAATATTTTAAAATGCAACCACGGTAAGCTTTTTCTTAAACTTTTTATACCAATTATAGACAAAATAAGTATACTGATCTATAAATATTCACTTCTTCCCCTCAACAACAGTGCTTAAAAGACACTCACACTCTTTGATTTTCTAGTTCTTCTGGTAGGTTACAGCCAATGTAAACTCCATTTGCCAAACTGTACTCCAAGAGGGCATTAAAGCAAGGATCCTGACCAAAGCAAGAAAGATGGTAAAATCCTTACTATTTATGCTTTTAAAAGAATCAAGGGATAGTGCACCATTTGATCTTCTTACAGTACTTGACAACAGTAGGCCTAAACAGAAATACACATTTAGGCCATTATGTGCAGCTAGATTTCACATAAGGATGTGTTAGGAAATTGGCATTATGAGCTGGACTGCATCAAGCATATTTTAACCTGATTTGCAATACCCAAGAAATAGCAGTCAAAGGATCTGCTCTTTAAATGAGCAAATATGCTTTTGTTCCTCAATCTTTGCTAATTTTTGGAACACTGATGCAACTTTATTAGAAAAAAGGCAAAACGGAAATCACTCAAGTTTTGCTGATCTTTGGAAATCATGATTTGGTAACCCTCTAAGACTATACAGCAGCTTTCCTAAAGGCCCTGAAAGTTTGCAATGAAGGAGTCCAAGATAAGAATACTTTTCTTAGTTCTTGTTTTTAAGAAGCATGCTTAAGCTGGTCAGATGACTGAGGACACCATCTTGTTAATTGGTGAATGGGATGGAGAAGCAAAATAATTCCCCTGCAAATCATTTTATATTTTATCTGCTTCCATATTATTCTGCATAATGATGCAATGTTACTTTCTAATATTAAGTCATGCTATGTTTTGCTATTAATTTAAATATTGTTTATTTTCCCCATTTTATACTACCAAATAGCTAAAGCATTCTGGGCATTCATAACAATTAACTATTATTATTATTATTATTATTATTATTATTATTATTATTATTACATTTCTATGCCGCCCCTTGCGGAAACCTCAGGGCGGCTTACAACATGATAAAATACATTGAAATACAATAGTACATAATAAATTACCATTAAATATAAAAATACAAAAAATACATTGATTTACAAATATAAAATTAAAATTATCAGTATAAAATAAAAATATAGGGGGAGAAAGAGAAGGAAGAAGAAGTTGCCCTGGCCAGATCATATGTTTTAACAATTGAAATGATGTTTAAATAAAAAGGTCTTTACCTGGCGCCGAAAAACCAGTAACGACGGTGCCAGGCGGACCTCTTTGGGGAGTGAATTCCATAGGTTGGGCGCCACCACAGAGAAAGCCCTCCTCCGGGTACTTACTCTCCTAATTTCTTTCATGGAGGGTTCCCGGAGAAGGGACTCTCCCGCAGATCTCAAAGGGCGGTCGGGCATATACGGACGTAAGCGCTCGTTCAGGTAGCCAGGACCCAAGCCGTTTAGGGCTTTATAGGCCATAATCAACACCTTGAATTGGGCCCGGGCTTCAGTAAATGTTAATTTAAATAAATTCAGACATGAGGTCTCTCCAAAGACTGGGTGAGAATTCTACACAGCTTGTTCCTGCAGCAACCCAAGAGGAGCTGACACAGTGAAACCAGCAATGTGTGGCTAAAGCAGCAAACCATGAATTATACAGGTTTAATGTTACACGTGAAAATGATTGGGCAGCTTCCACCTATTTTTTTGGAGACTAACTGAATTAATGGGAATACATTTTTGTGGGGAGGGGGAGAGTGCAATCCAGAATTTAATCTAGGGCTCTGTGTTTTATTATATTGTTTTCCAGTGAAGTAGTGAAGGCTAAGACTGAGGCTCATGGCCAAGTGAACTGCAGAACCTAGCTTCCCCAAGTCTCAGTCAAACAAACTACACCACACTGGTTCTCACAGGTTGCCACAGAAGTTGATATTCCTGAGGAAACGCATTACAGAATAATAGCTGTACTACTCCGTAGTAGCAAGCAAAGAATCCTGAGGATTTTATATAGTGACAATGGGTATTAGAAATCCAGGGTGCAATCCTATGCCCATTCTGACCAAAAAAGTATTTTTTCAATCCAGATAAACATATAATTGTGCCTTTATGTATTTGTATTAGTCATTCCCTCTACCAGGGAAGCCTAGCAACTCCATTTTTGTGAGAATGGCTAAAAATCTCTAACAGATGCCTCAGCACTCTGACCAAATTAGAATTCTTAACATCCATCGGGGATGCCATGACAGCTTATGTTATAAAAAGAATTTTAAGCTTGTAGTGTGAAATTGCTCTAAACAAATTTATTGCCATATAAATGTCACAGCTAAAAGTTCACTTCATATAAAAAGCACATTCATCCTCAGTTGGAGGATCATGAATGTTCTTTTCTTCTTTCTCCTCTTGAAGCTAATATCCTGTGAGAGGACCAGTATTGTAATATATCATCATCATCATACGGCTGTGTGACTGTGACTTATGAAATATGACTTCCTGTAGCTGTATATCTATTGGACAAATAGTATGTTGTTGCTTTAAAAGACACACTCCATTTTGTGGGAAAGATACAAAGCAAGTCTTTCTAGGGCTAGACGGTATGTTTGTATTACCATAGCCACACACAAACCATGATAGTTCTTAGCCACTCAGGGCCAAGCCTATCATTAAGAAGGCAATGGTACCTTAGAGGGCATTCAGAGTGTGGCAAGGTGTTTCAGAATACAGCAGAGAATACAGCGGCTAGCAACAACAACAACAACAACAACAACAGGCAAATTCAGGCAGTGCAGGGACTATTTTTGCCTCCCCCAGACTCCTGCTGGCCACAGCCTTACATGCCCCAAATAGGACAAAGAGTTTTTAAATGGCATCTGTTGCAGTTGTAGGATGCGGTGCAGATGCATTTTGGCATCCCACCAAATTTTGGGGAGTGGCATGGTCTGCACTGAGGGACTTGTGCCCAGTCCCAATGAAAAGCACCAGCATGTTAACTTTTACAGTGATATTCAAATTCGGCACAGGCAATGTGTTATCTACTTCTGTGAAATGAACCTTCTAATGTAATCAAACCAACATGAATTAGATAGTAATAATGTTATTAAGAATAATAATACAAGTCTTACCTTGACAAGCACATGAGGATTTCCTACTATAATGAGTAATGCCTTGGGTCTTGTAATAGCCACATTAAAGCGCTTCGAATTTGCAAGGAAGCCTAAAAAGTATTTTTCATCTTTGAATGAAGTTTCATTTGACCGGACCTGGAATACAAGCAGTTAAGTGCTAGGACTTTATCAATACAACTGTTGATAGTGTGGATATAGAATCCCACCCTTTTTGTACAGCCAAGAACTATTGTAGTGTCTTGTATTAGTACAGGCATCCAACCTTGTTAGAGCCCAGCTTGTGCTGCACAACTGTAACTTGGTGCCTATGTAAAACCAAAGGTTGCTGTATGTGTCTGGCTGGAGCAGTTGCAAGCACTTCTGACCAGAAGTTTCAAGTCTATAATGCCCCATTCTGTTCCACTGACTTTTCTAGAAGTACTGGAATGCAAGCATAAAACCAAGCAATTGAGGTCCAACAGCAACAGGGGTTGCAGCAAAGCAGCTTATCTAAATCTGGTGGCTCAAAAGAAATCTGACACCAGGATGTATACTTTAAAAAGAAAAATGAAAACCTCAAAGAGTGAAATCAATCTGGGTAGCACTGTAAGCCTTTCTTGAATGAAAAAGCCTTATAAATCAGCACAATAAAAGGAATGAGAGATGGCAATTTAAACAAAATAACACTCAAGCTGTACGCTTCTGTGGGAGTCAGTTTCGTTGTGTACACTGAAGCCTGCACAGGGGGAAGCAGGCAGAGGATTGTGTCGTGCGTCATATGCCTGCTTAACCTCTTCTGGCAACTACCATTTATGCCATTTTCTATGAGCATCTTCTGCTTCTTTAGCTTTTTTGCTCCTGGTCCTACTTTTTGACTGCCACTTGAGTGGTACACACAGGAACAATGCCTCAATACATACTGTTGATAGAATGATCACTAGGAATTCTTGCCCTTGAAATTCTTCCACTGAGCCAACTTTGATGTCCATTAGATTCACACTGCGCAAGAGAATTCTAATTTTTTCTACCTAAAAATAGGGATCATGTAACACAATTAGCTTCAGGCATGAGAGCATAATGGTCTAATATTTCAAAAAAAGGTACTGAAAGTGAAATATTTCATCTTGTTGAATTCTATTTTCTAAAAGTTTTGAACATGTTGCATCTACATGAGTCTACAGTCAGTTGTACATTGTTAGGCTTTTGCTAAAACAATATCGTACAGTGGTACCTCGGCTCACGAACGCCTCAGTTTATGACCAAATCGGGTCGCGAACAAAAATTTCATAAACATTTTGACTCAGATCGTGAACTCCGCATTGGGTGGCGACCGCGATCACGGCCATCTCCCCACCCCACCGAGTGGGGAGATGGCCATGATCATGCTGGGGGGCAGGAGTGGGGAGATGGCCGAGATCGCGCCCGTCTTTCCTGCATGAGCGCAACCGTGATCTCAGCCATCTCCCCACCCCCCCCCAGCACAATCGCACCCATCCCTCCCCCACCCCCAGCGCGCCAGGATAACGGGTGCGTGCAGGGATGACGGATGCGATCGCAGTCGTGCTGGGGGGCGCGGAGATGACTGCGTTCATGCTCAGGGTGGTGGTGGGGAGATGGCTGCGATCTTTGTTCTTTGTCACTTCACATTTTTCTGATTAAAAAAAATGGTTACAGAATGGATTAACCTTATGGGGAAATTTGACTTGGCTCACAACCAATTTGGCTCACAACCAGAGTCCTGAAACGGATTAAGTTCGTGAGCCAAGGACCACTGTATTCTAATTAGGAGCTGCTAGCACTCTTTGGCATTGATGGCTACAGCTGGCATTGCCAGTTACTACTAGAAGCAATAAGACTGTTGGAAAGAGATGACTTTAGAAGCACACTTAGAGAACCTAAACATACACTGAATGCATTCCTTTGCTTTTCCATGTGTAAGCATGTCCATGTGATGTATCTTGTAAGTAGGCATTAAGTGCTGCAAATTATTCAGGAAGGCGATGTTGGACACATATTTCCATGAAAGGCATTGGCCAGAGCCTACTTGACCCAGCTATTTACATGAAGTAAGATTGCACCTTAAGCACCCCAAAAAGAAAGAGAGATCAAGTCCCCCACCCCAGGCTGTTTTCTGCCATCACTGATCTTCTAAATGGGGAACTACAGGTACTCCTACTAGAGCAGTTTGAAACTTGATTCTTGAAAAAAATACATTTCTTCTATAAAATATAATACTCAACTTTGAAAAAATAGCCAAATTTGATTTCTTTAGAACATGAGGCAAAGGAAGAATGCATACTGCTTGCTCTTCAGCTGGCAGTGTAGCATCTTTGGAAAATTTTAGGTGGCTTGTGTGAAAGTACCCTGTTGCCAGTAAGAATGGTACTAAACTTTAAAATCAGACCCATATTTGATTTAATGCATTTTCTTTTATCTTTTTAAAAAGTAACTTCATATTGAAACTTTTTTATATACACACACACACACACACACACACACACAACCAACTGGATTAGGAACTGTTAATTCTTTATTGAAAAGTCCAAAGTGTACTCTTACTGTTCAAAAAGTTGTGATCGGAAGCAAACTGGCAAAACGGTGGGAGCCCGCCTATGTATACTATGGGGAGGTTGGACTCCCGCCAAAAACTGTTAAGCTAGGGCATGGACTAGGGCACTGTGCAGGTGCAGCACCCATATGCATGATGCACAGAGCCCACAAAGAACAATAAAAGCATCAATCAAATCAGTCCAAACACAAAAAGGAAACCAACAGTATAACCATAATACAGAATGGAGCCCTACCTGCTTATGGTAAGGTGTAATCACCCCAATGTCAGTCTCAGACACTGCATAACTGATGCTCTTAGCAAGGAGGCAACAGTAACGCACTACTTGAACTGCTTCTGTGGGATTGAACCAAGAAGGACTGTAGCCTTCACGCATTTCATTGCCCTGCATTAAGGCAAGAAACAAAAACATGGAGAGCAGTATATTTTTATTTAATAATGTATATCCTGCCTTATTCTCATGAGATCAGTTACATAGAAGTCAGCAAAATCCCTCACACTGGCTCTGTTGTAGCTCCAAGCACCAACTTTCTTCTCATCACTTTGCTTGGAAAGTAACTGTCAGCTGTTGGAACAAAACTAATGATGGTTTGGACCCTAGAAAACTGATACCAGTGTGAATCTACAGAATCATTCCAAGGGTGCAACCTTTTTGTCAGAGTTACTGAATATCAGAACATTTTGGCACTCTACAGGAGTCATCTGTGTAAAAGAGCACTCTTGGGCTCCTCTTTGATGTGATCCTTTACTACTATCTACACACAAGCAGTTTATTCTGGACTGTCTATAAGAGATCTCTGACCAACCAGGCACTGCAAGACTGAGTACTCATTGGAAAATTCCTGAATGGTCTGAGTGCTTTCTTTTCATGTCTGCCAAGTAAAAAAACTAAAGCACCACAGTAGCATATGCAGACAATGATTTTGGACAGAATATATCTGTTGTGCTTGAATTTTTGCTTGTGCTTCATTACAGATTTACAGTGGACTTCATCAAGTTGCTGCTTTGTTTAATACTGCCAGCTGCATCCAGCCATCACTGTGGTCTGCTGGTCTTCTCAGTCAAATGCTTCAAGCCTCTGGCACTTCTCTGTGATTATGCCCTGGCATCCCCCAAATAGCAAGCGTGGCAAGCAGAAAAAAATCAGCCCTGGACTGACATTCCATTAATCAGTCCAATCTTGGGCACCATGACAGGTTGAACCTGCAAATAAACGAGTTTCCTCTGTTGCTCATAGATTCCTGGAGTGTCAAGAAAGGGAATGCCTGGTCCCATCCTTTTAATGCAGAGGCTTTTGACTACAGTCAGCCTGGAGAATGGAATCTGCATCAGGGCTTCAATGGTGTTCATTACAAATGTGATGGGGTATATATCACCTTGGAAAATGTGGAAAGAACTCTGCAGTAATGCTAAAATTCTATACACAGTTACTTAGTCCCACTTGATTTGGACTTTCTGGCTGCAATAATTAATGCATTTTAACTGACCATCCATTATAGCAAGCCATGCACTCCAGCATTAAAAAATAAAAAAGTGTGACAGGCTAAAAGGCTTGGAAAATGGCAATTGCAGTATTGGAGCTTTCAAAATGTTACATGGTCAAGCAGGCAGAGCAGCATTCAAAAACATGCATTGGTAAAACACAGAGTAAGGTATTCTAGCACTCAGCATAGCCAAGTAACCATTTAATTTCCTATGCAATCATGCAGTCCTCTTGGAAGTATTAGATCCAGATGGTCACAAAGACCCTGGCTTACACTCCCCCAGAGCCCTGAGAGATAAGATCCCTTTTTAAAACATGTAACACGGGGAAAAAAGGCCTCCTGTCACCAACTTCCCTCTTTTATATAATTGTTTTTCCCTCCTAAATTTTTTCAAGTAAATAGTTTCTAAAGTAATGATTAGCTCACTTGGAAGCATTTTAGCAAGATGATTAACCCATGATTTAGACATAGAACCCTCCTTCCCCAGCCAATTTTCCCTTTCTTCCCCTCTTCACTTCTTCAAAACATTCTAAAGAAAAATTGCTGTGTTCCCATTCCCCACCTTCTTGCTGGTAACTGGAAAAAAAATGCTATCCTCGATGCCACTGTTTAGTCTGAGTTGCAACTCAGGCAGCAACTGAGATACGCTCCTGCCTAAAATGATCTGGGCCAGTTCCCATGAAGCATCTTTTTTTAAAACCTTCCTCCTCCTTTTCCTCTGACCCATTCACAAGTGGCAAAATTGATTTCTTGAAGAGGGAAGAGAGCGCCCTGGATATCCTTCAGTGATGACTGGTGGAGGCAAGCCTGTTTTGGGTTTTGCTGGGGTAGGTGCAGGTTGGGTGCTACAGAGATGCTATACAGATTCATTTCCCTGGTGGCTCTTCAGCAAATCAGTCATCTTGGCTGACCTCATATTGCTATCAGTTCACAAAATAAAGCCAGACTCACACCAGCAGCTCAGAAGTGACACAGATGAAGCAGATGCTATAAAAATACTAAATAGTATACTAAAAGAGGGATTATTTGCTAAGCATGATTGTGAACAGTACTGGGAGAGCCATGAGGATCTGTGGGGGGAAGGGTGCTAAGGGGTCACAGGATGCCTCTTGGAACTCTGTTACCAGCACTGCAACTGGCCAGTGAGATCGGTTACACTCTTCTTGAAAGGAGGCAGGGAGTCACAAACAATTCATGGGACCATTTCCACATCCAGTTTAAATAATGCTTTAAGACAGCATGAACCAAAAGGAAAATACACTTTATTTCCAGATTAATGTTCTGAATGGTCAATGGCTCACCTAAAATTTCTGAAGCAGGTCAAGCAGATTCCAAAACTGCTTTTGCAATGGCAACCTCATGAAACACTCACTTTTTAATTTGTTCAAACTACACCATATCAAACATCCCTAGATATCAATGCTGCCCATCCATGCACAGGTAAATACCCATCCAGATAAATACACAGATAAATATCCATCCATGCACAGGTAAATGACATCCATTTATCAAGGATTATTTGAATATAAAAATGTTGACATACCCTGATGCCATGAAAAATCATTGGAAAACCTTTCCTTGGCAGCTTCTCCCATCCCAACAAAGAGTTGACCACAGAAGAGTCAGCACAGACCTCTAGCTCCTTATGGTAAAAGAGCCTAGATGGCAATGTGAGCAGTGAAGCATGTGCTCTATAATTCTTCACAAGCTTTGTAATCTGCAAACAAAGAACAGCAAAGTACATAATACAGAAGTTATGCACTGAAATACAGCCATACTGATTGGTGTATTCAAGTTTGAAAGAATGCTGCTGTTGATGGACTCCAAGGGGCTTCATTTAGGGCACGAGTGGGCAAATGGTTTCGGCATGAGGGCCCAATTGCCTGTGACTAACTTTCTGGGGGCTTTATGCCAGCACTAAATAAATACTGTTGTCCCATAAGACACTCTCACACACAGTATCCCCCTCCTCCATTCAAACACATTTACACATAATGTGCACATCCCATTTCATATACTACACACAAACATGTTTCCCCCTGTGGTCTCAATAAAGCCCTCCTTGTTCACTGTGGCAATTAGGCTTGGAAAAGGATGATGTTTCCACAGGCTCCAATGGAACATTTTTTTTTAAATGTGTAAGCCCGAGTTGGTGGAAGAGGATAGGGCCAAAGAGGAGAAGTGCTGTGATAACTGAAAACTGGTGGCCACCAACTGCCCAACCATTAGGGTACAAGTGGCTCCTGGAGTTCTCCAGAACCATGATTCTGCTTTCAAAGAAGATGGGTTTTCTCCAAGTACCCACATTTTTAACCATCACACTTGCAAATTCAGTGACAGCAGTCCTTGGGCAACTCCTTAGCCACTACAAGATGTCTACCCAGATTTAAGTTATCTCTGTAGGCTAGATATGCAGGTTGCTTTAACTGATGGTAACCTTGCCAGCCCATGTGTTGAGGAGAAAGGAACAGTCCAGGCACACTGTCCCTGAGAGAAACTTAGGTTCCTCTCATGTCCTCAGTTGTAGGACGGAATCTACTGTACTGATTCAGTAGAAAGGCTAGCCAAATGTGGTAGGTTGAAGGCTGTGGCACTAAACTGTGATTTCATTCACTTGAAAAGCCTACTAAAGCCAAGTGAAGCAAATACTTAGAGAATATCTGTAACCTTATATTTCATCAAGACTCATATCATAAGAGTATTCAGAATTAGCAAAGATGTGTAGCATCTGGACCAGAAGTAGCTAACAAGAGCTGTATAAAAGAAGAGCCTTAAATTAAGCTCCTCTGTGTATTTGGTTTTTTCCCCCAGTTTTAATTATTAATTCAGTAACAGTAAACAATTATTCTTTCAATCATATTTTTGAACTTGGTTAAAATTAACTGAACATTCTTCTAAATTGCAATTCTTCAACTCATTCTCTATTCACCTTGACTCAGCTTTCTAAAACTATGAAGCCTTGGTGTTCCTCTGTATAACTGAAAAAGCAAAACCACTGATTATCTGTTATATTAAGTAACTTCACATATTTAATTATTAATACAATTCTGAAATTAACTTACCAGCAGAGGATTGTATGATCCACAAGCACCAAAAGCATGTTCATCTCTCTGATACAGAGATCGGCACATCAGTCTCTCTAGCAGGGAAACACTTAATCCATAAACTGTAGCAAGCCTGGATTTTATTACTGGGCCTAGTTGCATTGGATCACCAGAAAGAACAATCTACAGATACAGAATATTATGAAATGTAAAATTAAGTTTTAATATATATTCGATTTTTTCATGTATTGCATTTTAGCATCTTTTTACAAACCGTGTCATAGAGATTTGCAAAATATACAATTGTCTTGTTGGAATCAAAGGATCTGGAGTTGAGCCTCATCAAAATGCAATATGATATCCAGTGCGCTCTGTCTCTGTTTTACATCTGACCAAGGAAAAGCTGCAGGTACTCCAAAAACTCACTTGCTCTTGCCTGTATAAACCCTAACAAACTAAAGCTAAGGGGTGCTGGTGGCATTAATTTATGTAAACTGAGCAGAGTTATGGATATTGGATATCCAGAGAATACTATTCAGCCTATTCTGGATGGAGTAGTACTCTTTTTTAATAAACAGGCTCACAATGGGGAGAATACTGCTTAATGCCGCAGTGCTGATGCTCAGGAGGCATCAGAAGGTAGCAGTAGTTTCCGTCATTTTCAGCTGGTTAGTCAGCTGTGCCTTCCTTCTTAAAGAAAGATGATCTGAACAGTTATCCATGCTTCATTAGCATGCACTGGAATAGTACATATGTTAATATGTATTGCACTGCATGGGTGGCTAGCTACTCAAAAACTATTTGGAAAGTTTTGCTGGTGCTTAAACATGATCATCAGAGAAAGAATCAGAATCGAGTGCTATGAGCACACATCATGCTGATACAGACAATACTTCACTGGCTTCCAGTTTGTTTTCAGGCCTTCAAAGGCAGAAATGGTCCTGAATCTGAATACTGTATCTGAAGAACCACTTTCTTCAAGTGAACCTTCTAAGTTCCCACTGATGTCTATAATTCACCTTCATCCTTGGCTATTAAGTATGGTTTCTTTATGAACCGGGAAATGACCCACCCAGACGAGATGTTTAATCCCCATTCTCCTTTTTCTCAACAGGATTTCTTTTTATACATACTTTTGTCCTCCCCATTTTTCAGCTTTACAGTCTCTGAGGGGAAAGAGCTATAGCTGTATTCCTGTCTCAGCAGAAGCTGTATGTTCATACACGCAGGTTATCTTAGCCATCCGCATGCCTTTGCTGTCTCCCAGCCTTTTGTTTTGCCAACAACCAAGCACGCTGTGTTCACAAGTCATGGAAAACAAGCCAGGGATGGTGCCCCGGAAGCACGTGAGCAGTCAAGAGTTAGTGCGCTCACTTGTTTCTACTCCTAAAGAACCCACGGTAAACAAACCATTGCTGTTGCGTCATACAAACTAGGTCAGTATCTTCTTTAATGAGATTTTCTCCTTGCAGGAAATAATGACAAATCATGAAATAATCTCAACAAATAATTTCAGAAAACGTTAGAAAGTCTTTATCAGTTGAATGTAACAGAAACTTAACGCACCTGCCCAGTATTTTCTGAGATCAGTCCCAGTGGGATTAGGCATTCTGGTTCAGTTGCCTGTCCTGCTTCATCCACAAACACGTGTGTGAAGTGTCCCTGCCTAGAGTTAGAGAATGAAAATGGAAAGTGTCAGCTTTCAGTAGATTGTGCTACCCTGGGGCAGTGCCTAATCAAATATCTCCTGAAAAATAAAAATTATGCCTAAATCATATTTGTGTACCAGTTATTTCAGTTCAGTTGAAGTCTATTTTTAATAGGCTAAGAACAAGCTATTTTAGAGCTGCTGTGCATGTACATTTTGGTGCAGGAACATCACAATGTATACTTTTGGAGTATATAACTGCTTAACATACACAAAAGCCTGGTTCAGATGCAACCCATTCTCATCTGCACAACATGAATGAGCTGTAGCAGGCTTCAACCTTGTGCAATCTCTTTCCGTATTTTGTTCCATGTGCCAGAAAATGACCAGAAACTCCCATTTCTAATTGAAATTCTATTTCTCCATGGTGTCTTAACTCAGGGTTTGTATACTCTTAGTCCTGGTTTGGGTATTAATACTAAATTGTACTTTAGTGTGCAATTCTGCTCTATGAACCCCAGCATATCTAGAGTTGCTAGTACCTTCTATATTTATTTTGATATACTGCCCTGTTCCCATAGGCACTGGGCAATTTATAAGAAAGCCAACAACAATTAGAATTGAGAATAAAAATAATCATATTAAATAAAACTAATCTGGGACTAGGAACGATGCCTACTTATGACTATTTTTGATGCCTTTCCCATGGGATTCCCCAAATCATGGAATGTTTTCTCTGGAGATATTCACCTTATGCCATCTTTATTCATATTCTGGCATCAGGCAAACTCGCTTTTATTCCATCAGAATTTTGAATTATTTTTGGCTTGTTACTTTTTTATTTGTAGTGTACAGTTGTCCTTTAAAATTGTCTTTCTTCATATTGCCTTGAAATTTATCTTGTACCGTTAAAGAATCATTCCAGTCATACTCACAGGTTGTTTTAGGATGCTATTGGTTTTATTATATTTGCTTTCATTATGTATCTCACTCTGAAAAACTTGGATAGAGGGAGATTCCTACACTAAATATAAGAATAAAGGCACATTTCATGGAAATTAAGGTATTCTTAATTCCTTATATACCTTTTGTACAATACTCATTGGGTATACAAAATCACCCAGTAAACGTCCTGAGTAGGAGAAAAATAGCAAGGTGACAGAATATTCCTTGTCATACTGTACTGCAAAATACAGGTACAATACAGACCCTGCATTTTATTAATTATTTTTAATGTTTTGCTGATTATATACATTGTGTTTTGTTTTGTCTATTTATTGTAATATTTTAATTGTAGTATTTTATTCAGGTTGTTATTCATTTTTTATTGTGATGATCACCCAGAAAGCATTATGCTAATGAGCAGCTGTTATACAAATTTAATCAATAAATATTTTTTCTATGCAGTGAGCTTTTTTTGGCCATTTCCAGTTGTTCATTTTTCCTGGGACTATCCTGTCACAAGACCCTCCCCCTTTTGTAACTCCTCAAACTTGACACAAATGTTTCATTAAAACATGCGTCGGTATTACCTTATTCCTATTTGGTAGAACATCGCTGCACTGCTACAGGTCACAATGATTATCCTGAACCGAGATGCTTGCCAAATGTCTTCTCCATCTTTGCAATAAAGCTTTATTACTTCACTAAGACTCTGTCAATACAAACAATTAATTGTGTATTAAGTACTTATATCACAGCCAGATCTTCAGGATTGGATTTGCCTCTGAGAAAGGGAAGATTCTGTTCATGGAAAGTGCTGCATTTCATTCCATTTTGGGGGATTCTTGCCACCCAAACTTGCACTGCCATCCACTCCATTTAGCAGGGTTCCCCAACACTGGCAGCAGTTTTGATGGCTGGAGCAGGGAAATACCCATCTTCCAGGCCACTGCATGTTTCTAAAGCTGGATTCTAACCTTTTGTAGATCATGCATGTAGGAGAAAGAATACTGTGCTCCAAACTATAATCTTTACAGATTGGAAGAAAAGATGCTGGGAGCAAGGTCTTTTAAAATTTGATTTCTATCCTGCCTTTCATTGCAGAGGCAAACTATTTTTTAAAAAAGCACACTGGAGCTGCTTCAAGGATGCATAAGAACACGGCAAAGGGTTTGAGAGTGTCAGAGAAGCCAAAAGCAATGCCATAAAGAGGCCAGACCTTCTCACTAGGCTGGTCTCCTAGCAGGGTCACCCAAGGCAGAATGGCCAAAAAGCAGAGGCATTCACCCTCTTTGGGAATACACTCACATCAGCAGAAGAGAATGGATATTTCTAATGGTGAAGGGGGCAGAGAAAATTCTGGACAGCAGCTACTCGGCAACTGTGGTAGCTGAAGTTGAGGATCTTCCGCAGACAATGGCAGTGAAGCTCAAACTAATATTGGTTAGTACTGTGTAGAAGGCAGTAATAAACCACTTTTAAGTTTGCTTACCTTGAAAACCTTATGACAATCCAAAATCAAACAAGAGGTAGTGCCAGAAGATGAGACCCTCAGGGTCAGATGGTACTCAACTAACTACAGGGAAGAGCAAAAGACAAGTACAAATGGTGCTGTCACTAATGACACTAGTGGATCAAAGCTGAAAGGAAGTCTAGTGGCTGACATGCACTGGTGTGAAAGGACAGTTTGATGCTGAACAGCACATACAGCTAGGCTATAGGATGTGAGAAGTATGAAGGCCAACTGGAAAACAAGAAATGAATGGCTGAACATTGCAGCGCTTGGTCTGAGTGAACAGAACTGGACTAGAACGGGCTATTTTCAGGCAAGTAGACACAAAGTGTTTTACTCCGGAAATGACAAACTGAGTAGAAACAGTGGCTCTAATTCAGAGGTAGCAAGAGATAGCACAGGCAATAATGGGTTAACATTCAAAATCTGTTTGAATAGTAATTAGAATTTGTGAAAAGCCTGCCACTATAACCATCATTCAAGTCTACACTCCAATAATTGATGCTGAAGAAGAAGAAACTGATAACATAGCAAAACAAGAAATGCTGATCATTATAGGTGCCTGGAATGCAAAAATAGGAAATAAAATCGACGTCAATATTGTGGAAGGATTTGGTCTGAGGTAAGAAGCAAAGCAGGTGAACAACTCATATAATTCTGTGAAGCCAGTCATCTGTTTATTGGAAAGACATACTTCAAGCAATGGACCAGATGACTGCATACAGGGATATCACCTAATAGTCTATTTGATTTCTTATTGGCCATGTAATTGGAAGCAGAAGATGGAAAATCTGCATTCTTGTTGCCAAAATAAGACCAGGAGCACACTGTGGTAGTGACCATGAACTCTTAATACCAAAAATCAGAGTCAAGGTAAAAAAGATCGCTAACAGAAACAGTGACAAAATAAAACTTAAATAACATCCCTGAGGAATGTAAAGTCCACATGAAGAACAGGCTCTTGCATTACTCAACTCATTTGACTGAACCAGACTGCAACTGGAGACATTATAAGAGAACACTGCAAAAAAGAATATGTCTCGATGGTTAACAGAAGATATATGATTCAGGTGAGCAGATTAAAGATGATACAAATAGGGTCAGAATCTTGAATGCAACTTTCAATGACTATCATGTAAGAGACAGAAGGATCTATTTCAAAAACAATTTCTGAAGAGCTGGAAAACAGCTACAAAACAGGAAAAATAAGACAAGTCTTCCAGAAGATCCAAGAAACCAAACCTACATTGGAAATGCTGAAATTCTAACAGGGGAACATACACTTATCTGACCAAGAGAAAATTGAAAGCGTATATGGAAGAATGATGCAGAAGTGATACAAAAGATGGCTGACTCTATCAAAAAGGAATTCTATGAGGAAGAATTTGCAATATTAAAAAATGAAAGTTGCTCTGAAAGCACTTTGAAGGACTCAAGCACCATAGTAGATAGGGTACCAACAGAATTATCCTGAGCTACTAAGACTGAATCTGTTCAAATCCTAACATGAATACACCAATGAATAAGTGAAAACTGGCAAAAGTTACAGTCAATTTAAGACATGCAGCTAATATCATATTACCAGCAGAAAGAAGCAATGAGTTGACATTATTCTTTCACTTCCATCAGGAATCAAGTGCAAAAACAGAGCTGCAGCTAAATATTAAGAGAACCAAAATCATGACTGAAGAAGAATCAAAATTACAAGGTCAACAATCAAGAAGTTGAAATTGTAAAAGGTTGTATGTACCTTACCTCAGTCATCATTTCAAATGGACAGTGTAGCAGACTTAGAAGAACAGTAATGAAGGAATAAGATAATAAAATGTCTTATTTTACTGGAGGCCAAGAGACATTTCACTGCATGTATCAAGATCATGCATCATCATGTATAGGTGAGAAAGCTGGACAGTGAAGAAACCCGACAGGAAGAAAATGGATGTGTTTGAAACATGGTCTTTGCGAATACCCTGGACCAATAGAAAGACAAAAAATGGGTCTTAGATCAAATCAAACCAGGGGTTTTCCTGGAAGCAAATGTAACAAAACAAGCTCTCTTACTTCAGGTACATCATGAGAAGGCAAGACTTGCTGGAGAAGACAAAAATGCTAGGGAAAGTTGAAGGCAGAAGTAGAAGAGGAAGGCCAAGTATGAGATGGATCAATTCCACAAAGGAAGGCACAGCCGTGAGTCTACAAGCATTGTGCCAGGCTGTGAAGGAATGGCATTTTGGAGAGCATTCATTCAGAGGGTTGTCATTGAGTTGGAGACTGCTTGCCTACAGAAAATAAGGGGACAGGCTGAAATAAGTGTGGTGTTTGTTCCATGTATTCAGAGAGTTCTCCACACCTCTTCTACATGTTTTTTAAACTCTTTTTTGAGGTGAATGGTGTTTATTCATTTTGCTCTTGCCCAGAATATTGCAATTAGTTAGCAGTGCCAATTTGATTTGTCTCCTCTTCATGGGAGCAGTACTACATGGGGATAACACATACAATGATACTTTTTGGATGCAATAGCCCATGATGAGCTGGGGTCATGTGCTACCATTAATTAAGATAAAATGAAGTCATGTGGCACAAGACAGTCCTTGAAACAAATTACCTCTTCGTTTCTACTGGATGCATTAACTCTGACCATAACTCCTGGCTTTAACATATTGCTGTCATGAAGTCGTTGACAAACTAGATCTGTTGCACTGTTTGATGGAGCACAAACTAGTATTCGGCTGTCTGGTAACGAGTAATGTATCTAAAAATGTTATAAAAATGCAACAATCATTCACATTCTGTTTGGGTGGATTTTCTTAATATATTGAGCAGCAAAAGTCTTCTTTAAAGTAATATACTACAGATATTATTTTCTGCTATTTTTATTTCTTCACATAAAGAGAAACAGTGACTGGTTCCTATTCAAAGTTCCCAAATGCATTACATTAGCACACTTTCTGAAAGACAAGCAGCAGCCCTTCAAGCCAATGCAGTGCTCAAAGCAACGCTTCTGCAATTACTAATTCCAAGTCAATTTTACTGTAGACCAATAAGTCATGTTATCCTCAGATGAGCCCTGACCTCTGTTAAGAGCCCTACTGTAGACAAGGACACGGCTGCTTCTTCAAATCAACAATTTTCACAAGCAATGGGAATTCATGCATGATTAAGTAAAAGACTTAATGAAAATTCATGAAATATTAAAAGCAGCAGTGGCAAATCCCATATTGTTAACTGTTACCTGCAAAACTGCTTCAATGACTGTGACAGTTTTGCCAGTTCCTGGTGGCCCAAAGAGAATATAAGGAGTCGGACGACATTCACCCCCAAGTATCCTCTTCACAGCTAGCTTCTGATGCTTGTTCAGCAGAGGGTTGAAAAAGTCACAGTCTCTTGTATTAGGTGATGCAATTCCATTTACTGTATTCAAAATGGTGTGTAAATTTTACAAGTTTCTCCAGAGTCCATGCAAAATGTACAGAACACAACTGTATCTATAAGAATTATTTTACATATAGCATTTCTATGCTGCCCAATAGATGAAGCTTCTTAGGCAGTTCACAGAAACTGAAACCATAAAATACAAGATAATATTTAAATTTAAAAGTTTGAAACTACTGCATAAAAATAAAAATAACCAGACAACCTAGCTTTGTGTGAAGATTTAAAATACAATGTGAGATTTTAAACAGAAACTGAAAAACTAAATGCTTGGGAAAATAGAAAGATCTTCACTTAGCAACAGAAAGAGCACAGTGGACACAAGCAGAGTACCCATGGGAAGTTCATTTCACAGCTGGGGTGCCACAGCAGAAAAAGCCTTCTTCTTAATAGTCTCCTACCTCACTTCAGTTGGTGGAGGCTCCTACAGAAGGGCCACTGACATCTTAGAGTTCAGGAAGGTGTACATGTGTATATAGCAGAGTCTGGTTTTATTGAATGATTTTCAGTTAGTATAGCTCAAAGATGTTGACAAGGTGCTTGGCCAGGTTCATACAACTACCTCAGTCCTGGATTTCTGCCCCTCCTGGAAAGGAAGGAACAACTGTCTGGGGCAGAAAAGTGATTCATGTCTTTTTGCTTGTTGCTTGGGAATATTATTTAACCATGCAGATTCTCCACCATGGAGTTCCTCAGGGGTCTGTTCTGTTCCTCATGATATTTAACATTTCCATGAAATCACTCAAGTGGGGTCACCCAGAGTTTTAGAGTGTGTTGCCATTAATATGCTGATCACATGCAGTTCTATTTCTCCTTTTTATCATCTGCAGGTAAGGCAGTGTCTGGCTTGATAATGGCTAACCAACTGGAAACTTAGTACAGTCAAAACTAAGATGTTTGTGGGTGGTTTGACTAGATGGTGTTTAACCTGTTCTAGATTAGGTTGCACCCCCCCCCCCCAAAAAGAGCAGGTTTGTAGCTTGGGGGTGGTCCTTTGTCACTTGGGGCTCAGATGAGCTCATTGGCTCAAAGTGCCTTCTACCAGCTTCAGCTACTAGCCCAGCTATATCCCTTTCTGGACAGGGATAAACTGGTTTCAGTAATCTATGTTCTGGTAACCATTAGATTACTGCAATGCACCCTACATGGAGGTGTCCTTGAAGACATTTCTGAAGCTAAAGTTCATACGGAACTTAGCAGCTAGATTAATAACTGGGACCTGTAGGTCTGAATGCATAAGAGTAATTAACTCCCTGTATGCTTCTCCCTGTATGCTTCCGGTCCAATTCAAGGTACTGGTTTTAACCTATAAAGCTTTACATGACTTGGGACCACAGTAACTGTCCGGATGCCTCTCCCAACCACAATCTATTTGGACACTATACTCAACCACTGGGCCCTTCCTTCAAATGCCAACTCTGAGGGAGGCTTGGAGAATGGCAACAAGGCAGAAGGCCTTCTCTATGGTGGCCTCCCACTGATGGAACAGTCTCCCAACCTCAAACCAACCTTATCATCTTTTCAGTGCCAGGTTAAGGCAGTCTTTTATGCTAAGGTCTTTAAAGATTTACACAGCTACCCAGGGGCTTGAGGGGATGAGCCATCACGCTGTTTAACCTTTTACAGGGTCATTTCTTCTGTATATCTTAGCTGCTTAAAACCATTTTAATGCTGGTTTGATTTTATAGTATTTCTCTTGCATTTTATTTTTTGCTTTTAAGGGTTGTTGTAAACTGCCTAGAGAGCTTCAACTATGGGCAAGCAAGTAATGAAACAACAACAACAGAGAGGAGTTGATCCATGCCGTTTAAGGCTCTGGATTTTAATACAACCACTTTGAATTTTATTTGGGAATGGATTGTCAGCCAATGCAGATGGAAAAGCACCAGCATAATATGATCATATTGTCCAGTAGCAGTTATATCTTGCTGCGCTGTCTTGGACCAGCTGAAAAACAGATCCAAATGCATTGTGGTAATCCATATAAGAGGTTACCAATAAACAAATAACGGTAACTAGGTTGTTTCTTTTAGGTTAAAGATGGAAATGATAGATCAGTCTAAATGTCCCAAGTCCACCTGTGGCTCCAATGACAATGTTGGATACAAGAACCCACCCAAACTACAGAATCTATTCTGTAATACAGCAAAGGCCAACAAACATCTCAAGGTTATCTACCAAGCCACTTCACATTACCAAAAATAAACAAGTATTAAAATTATACCAACTTGTTTGTGAAGCAACAGTCACAACATCGGAAACAACTGCTTTTTTATATTTTGGCATCTTCTTTCCATTACTATTCTGCATCTTCTCATTCTCATTCTGAAAAAAAACAAAGTTTAAATAATATAAAAATGCACCATCTCTATAAGCAGCAACTTGTGTAAAATGTACTCCCAGCAGGACTCATTGTGACCCTAAAGGCCTTCAGCGGTCATCAACAAGTGATAAAGAAGGGAAAGCTGCACCTGAGATACTGGCTGGATAACTGGGGAGAGTCAGCTCTTAGTACCCCAACTTTTGCCATCCTCTATAAGCACCATAGGGACAAAAAGATAAAGATGGTGCAGTTATGAGATTGCATCAGGGAGAAACACACACATGAGCTGCTAACTTACAACTGAGAATTACAAAGAAAAAGTTATTGCACAGATCCTTGCTTTTGCTGGTGACATTAATATTATTTATGCTTGAAATTTAAGTGCAGGAAAGAACGTCTTTTACCTTCTGATACAGATAACCTGATGCATTTATAGAATGCCACAACAGTAAAGAATTTAGTGAAAAGTGGCTACCAGAATGGTTTTAACAATGTACCTTAGCTTCCTGTGTGATGGTTTGCATTTGAGCACTGTAAGCACCTTCAGAATCGTTCCATTCCTTTACAATTTGTGGAGACTGTACAGTGAGACTATCAGGAAATAACACTTTGGGACAAACATTGAAGGAGAGACAAAAAGGAATGGTGTATTACTCAACTGTGTCAACTGAGTCATTAACAGAAACTGGAGTTAGAGAAGATGCAACTTTTATTCTGCTTTCCTACACTCTTCAAAGGAATGAAATTACAAGAGCACCTTTCCTTAGCCTATGTGCTTTTGACTGAAGTAGTGCACATGAAAGCATGCAAAGTCAGCAAAGATGGAAACACGTGTGTTCTTCAAAATGAATGGACTCATCATTTGTGAACATACTAAGTAGCAGCATTTTACAACTTCAAAAGCCAGCTCTAATTACAAGAAGAAATCGCTTAAGTTGTTTTCGAAACTGTATGATAACTAGCATGACTATGATATATTGGGAAAGATCAGTGAAAATAAATAAGCAAGTTGCGTGGAGAGAAGTCAGAGAAATTGGTAGGGTTTCCTATCCCAGAATAGCTTCATATCACTTTTCTTTTTGATCAGTCTAATGTGCATAATGGATACCTTCTTCTCTTTCTCTGTTTTGGCTTTGCTAGATCATTTCCCCATTGCAACCATAGCATTGGGTGGACCAGAAGCCAGAAAGGATGAGCAAGGAATGGAATGGAAGAGGATGGCACCCAAAGGCAGAAAGAGACCCATCAAAGAAAAGTGCATTTTTAAAAGAACAGAACAAGAGAAGACACTTCAAGGGGAGAATTAGGCAAAAGGCAATAAGCTGGAGAAGCAAGCAATAAAGCACAAGAGGAAGAGCCAAGATCACCAAGACTAAGGTGTAAGTCCTTCGTCACTGTGATCCCTGTCTTTTCCTGGGCAGTGTAAAAACTTGACCTCTTCTTGAAAACCATTTCACACTGAATAAAAAAAGCTTTAAATAGGATTCCTTCTTCTATCTGAATTCTGTAATTCTACAGAGGTGACATGATGAGTCAAAACAAAAATCATTCAATGGTATCAGCTCCTTAAAATCAAGGAGAAAGTTATTTTGAAGCTAGGCTGTATGAACCACTAAGAAGTATTCATTAGAAGGTAGTCCTTTACTAGAATATCCTGCCCAGCTTTCAAGGAAATCAACAAGATATTTAACAGTACAGTGCAGTTAAACCTAATTTTCATGTAAAGCATGCCTGAAATTCCATCCATACAGGTGCTGTTCTCAGTGGAAAACTATGCATATATAGCTCACAAGCACATTAGCACCCACAATTAGCTATTACTAATGGTAAAATATTGCAGGTGTGAATATTGCAGGTGTGCATGACATATATACCAGACCTAACATGAGGAAATTTTAAGCAGTATCCACAAAGTAGTGGTTTTGTTTGAAGTGGTAGGGGACACAAACATCTCACCTTTTTCTCCTAAATAGATTGCTTGTTCAACAGCAAAATGGCATCTCTGGCTGGTAGTCCTATCAATAGATAGGACAAAAACTAAGTTTTAACAGTCAAGACATCACATTATTAGGCCTGATCAATGTATCCCCTTAAGCTGTGGCTGCATTTACATAGGAAAGAGAATATATTTGTTTAAATCGACTGCTTTGACTTCAGCCATTTTACATCACCAGTTAGGGAAAAAAAAATTTCTCAAAAGGCATTATTCAATACTTCCTCAAAGCTGAATGAAAAAAATTGTGTCATTACTAAAAGCAAAGTGTAGGAAACACTTCATCTTAAATAAACAGGACTTAAAAAAAGAAGAAAGGATCGTTTATCTTCATTGTGCACAATTTTGGTAATATGCTAATAAAACAGAAGCAGTCAGCACCATCCACGTCAGTGCAAATAAGAGCTAGATGTTTATTATGACTGATTCCATAGCAATTCTGCAAAGTTGGATCACACTTATTTCTATTTTGTATAGATGGCACTGTGAAGAATTGTCTTGAACAAGTCACTCAAACAGATGATCGCTTGTTCATCTCGAAAATAAAATTACACAAGACACAAGTGGAAGAGTGCCAAGCTCAGGAATTATCCTCCCAAACTGGGAGGCAACATTCTCTGTTTGCTTCATAATGAAGTCGGACACAACTTTTAAGAAAAAGCATACCTGTTAACAAGAAATTCCACATCCATGGGTTCAGAATTATATCTTTCTTCAAACTCAGGATTAAGCCTCAGAGTAACTTCTTCATCATGAATCTGTATATAAGAGGGAAAAAACTCTACTAGTTTGTTTGTGTTTGATCGTCAGGGATTTTTATATCAACTGTATGGTTTATGTTATCAATAAAAACTTTTAATAGAAGATAAATTCCTTTTTAGCAGCATTCCTAGGCAAGTCTGGATAGGAAAAAGTCCTATAGCTCTCAGCATGCTCCAACCAGCATAGCCAAATACTTTTTTTTTTTACATAAACTTGCATAGGATCATGCCCTTAATGGTTAAAATTTGCAGAAATCACAAGCACTGTACACACCTCAGCACTTTGACTCATATCATAAAATAATTTAAGCCATTGCCTGCAATAAATCTCAAATCAAGCAAACTTACTTTTCCTATGTACAGCTTTCATCAGAAATTTTAAGCTGCATTACTTGGAAATAAATTCCACTAAACACAGCATGGATTACTTCTGATTAAAAACATACATTGGGTTTCACTGTTAAATACAAGAATACACAAATCTGAATAAGGAAAACACAACCAACTCACTTCAGTGATATATGCAATATAGTAGATCCTTTGCTCCGAGTACTCTTGGGTCTTTAATATCACTCTGTCACCTAATGCAAAATATACAGAGCTTAGATTTTTTCACCTGTACATATTATAGCAATAGGAAAGGCATCCTCTATATCTGAATGAAGAGTTTTAAACATAGCACTCTTTCAGGGGCAAGATGACCAGTATAGTACTGATGTGAATTAACCTACATACATACAAAGGCAAACTTCAAAAGATATTCGGATTCATGGTTCCAGAAGTGTTCCTATTGGCCAAAATTTTAATGAACTCTATTAGAAACACAGCAAGCAGTCCCATACAAAGCTCTATTTGGTGTATCAATCCCAGCCTTGTTAATTCTTACTGGTTATGCCTCTCTAAAAAGTCAAGCAGGTGTTTTTCCAGTCCTACCTGGAGATGCTGGGAATTGAACATGAGACCTTCTGCATGCAAAGCAGGTGCTCTGCCTCTGTACTATGGCTTGTACTAAGCTTTATCTATCCCTGCCACTCTGGCATCTCTGAAATGTTCAGTTTTCTTGGGAAATAAATAGAAACTTCAAGAAGACAAACTGCAAAACAAGTTTGATACTATCTGGGATCTTTGGAATCTTTTTTTAGAATGTAGGTTTGTAAACAAAATGCTTTACATTTTGGTTGGAAAGTGCAAGAAACTGAAATATTTTGCTTGCCTTGACCAAAATACACTTGAAAGGATCACTTAATGTTGCTCATATGGACAACAGAATACTATTCTTTTGATTGCACAAAGTAGCATCATTTATAAAGCTATGGGCTCATACCTGAACCTAACGGAGGGCGACCCTCTGTGACTCCTGGAACATCAAGTACTAGGAAGTTCCCATTCCTTTTTAAGGTAACCCCATACATGGAGAAATCCTTCATTTCCATCTCTTCATGGATCTCCTCAAGCCACAACAGGGAAGAAAATTTTGCTTTGTAATTAGCTAGAGTCAGGCCCTGAAATGTAAGATGTTTTGTCATCATTTGAATAAGAAAATCTCTAGGACCCACCAAAAACCCATAATGTATGATGAAGCTGTGTAAGAAACATTCTTTTCATTTTTCATTAAAAAAACTCTTTATTAAATCAAGTGATTTTTCTCTTATTTGTATTGTATATTTTTGGTGTATTTTTTAAATTAAAGAAACATTTTTTCCAAAGAACATCACAATGTACATCAGATTCTCAAATGGTCTATAAGGAACAGTTACAGCTGATACTTTTCTTAGTACCAGCCAAGTCTCCTGTGCCACATTCCTGCTGTTACCTACAATCTCAGATCTAAGGCAGAAGTCGGAATACATCCCTGTAGGACTGCTTCAAGCTCCATCTCCCTACAGGCTGGATGAGGGCCATGGACTGGAAGTTCTACATCCCTGTTTTACTGTGCAAAACTGTTAAATCTCCGTCCTTTGATGGGAACAAGCAGATTATAAGAAGCCAAATGAATAAGTGTTCTGAAGCTTTTCTAAAAAAAATCTTGCTGTTTAATCCTATGTGTTTGTCCTGCAAGGAATCCAAGGAAGCTTCTGTAATCTTCATCCTCTCCATTTCCATCTTTACAAGGTAAGTTAGGGTGATTTCTCAAAGACTGGACCAAAGTCACCCAGGAAGTTTCATGGTGATGTGGGGACTACAGGATAAGACTGCTGAGTTCTAGTGCAACACTCTAACCCAGGGGTCTCAAACTGAACTTACCTGGGGGCCGCTGGAAGTAGAGTCTGGGTGAGGCTGGGCCGCATCAAGTATTCCACCACCGTGGTGGTGGTGGGCTGCTCATCCCGCGGCCAGCCCAGGCGCCGCCGGCGCTTTGAAGGCCGCAGGGCCCCTCCCCCGTGCCCTGCCCATCCCGGCAATTGGCCCGTGGGCCGCGAGTTTGAGACCCCTGCTCTAACCACTTTGAAACACCAGCTGTCTTTAAAGTTCATGAGGAGCTGTTGTTAAGGAAATAAAAGTATAGGAAGTAAACTTGCTCAACTAATCACTGTAATGGATGGGAGAAGATCAGGCAATCATTTGGAGAATCTGTAGCAACTTGGGTCTCTCCAGATGTTCTGGACTTCAACATCCAGCTTCCTTCACAAATGAACAGGTTGGCTGGTGCTAAGAACTGTATGCCAAAACCTGGTGAGACTCAGAGTGAGGAAGATTATTGTAGCAGAGATGCATAGAACAAACTGAATTATCCAAGATCATACCTTATCAAATGTTGTACACATCAATATGTAATTTTTAACACAAGACATATGCTAAATCTGTAACTATAAACTATAGAAACAAAATGAGTCAGAAGGAGCTTCCTGGGCTGTCTAGTCTGATTCCTGGCTCCACCTAGCTCATGTAATCCCCTATAAACTATAAAATCACTGTTGCTCTTTAGTGGATTAAACAATTAAAATTAAAATACTATCATTTGAAGAGGACCAATTAGAAACCAATTCTATTGGCAAAAACTTTTCATGTAACAAATATATCAGTTATAATATAAATATAATATCAGTGCACACATATGGACTAGCGTTGGTTCATATCAGGATCTATCAGGATCTGTGCTAGCCAGAACCCTGGCCATCCTTTTGTCCTTCACTTCACACAACTCTTCTTTCATGCCTACTTAATTTCCTGCCATTTGTCCATTTAGTAGAAGAGGCATATAAAAGAGTAAGTGTAATGCACTCCTGTGCCCTTATTTTAAACAATTCTGCTATTTTTATCTGATCCAATCTTTGGGAAAGTCTACTGGAACTGAAGCCATTCTAAATTCAGTTATTATTGTTAATATTGTTATATATACATATAAACTGTACCTGTATCTGAGCTGTGCATTTGTCTGCTTAATTTGGAAGAGTTCTATACTGCAGTGATATCTTACCTCTCCAAGATGCGGGTGAAAGACCAGTATATCCAATTTCTTCTCTACACATTTCATTAAACTGTCTGGAATGGGGTAGTGGGGAATGAAACTTGGTAGCTGTCTTCTTACGCTTCTAAGATTTTAGAAAATAATAGCAGTTTATACTTAGAACACAATTTTTTTTAACCTATTGCTATCAGTCAGTTAGGATGTGACTTCATTTAACAAGATTAAAAAAACACATAGTAATTAGCAACTACACCATTAACGACTAGAGACTGATTTGGGAGCATGTTAAGCACAAACGATTATGAATTTGCCAAGTTCAGTCAAAATTTAAAGCATGAACATGTGTGAAAAGGAGCAAAGGAAGAATAGCACCCAGAAAAACAAATTTTAATTCAGCGTGTTAAAGTTAGCATACATTCCATGATACTGCAAGTAGACATTTCAGTGAAAATGTCGTATTTGCACTACTCCAATGGGTTCCATCCTAGACACTGAGATGCTGCTGTTGGTCCAGAATGCAGCAGTCTGATTCTTACCTGGAACGATTTGAGAACACTTGTGTCCATGAACCACATTGGAAAAAGGCTCAATACTACATGCATAGCGTTTAAGTCTTCAAAGATTAAGCAGATTACGAAAGGTTAAGTACCTTTGCATGTTGGAAATGTTGTGTGCTCTTCTAAATGTCAAACCTGATTGAATCTAGATAATTTATTGGAAAACTACTTCTCTTCCCCTTCTGAAAGAGTAAATGATCAAAGCACTCAAGATTGAAAAAATGTTTAAACTGATGCACCTGATTTCTTGAAGAAATGGACAGTTATTTCCACAGTGTCTTCCTTTTATAATATTTTGGAAACAGAATTATTTCAAAGGGAGACTAAAACTTGTTGCATTTATGTAAGCATATTCATTTTTCATTAGTATTATAATCACAACTGACAAAATTTCATTTGATTCTTATCAGGAACAAATCAAGGTGCCATTTTTATATGGAAAGTCCCAAATTATCTTGCAGCACAATAGCAGAGGCTACATTTTCTTCGGCATGTTATCCCAGCTGTAAGAGCAGTTTGTCAGTTGTGGCACCAGAGCTCCAAAATTCCACCCTAGGGAAACCTAGTAAGTCCATTCACAGTTGGACTGGGCTGTGTGTTTGTGTGTGTGTTTGATGGATTTATATGCCACTACAATAGTCCATATCTGGGCTCTCTGTGCAGCGCACAATATGAAACACCACACCATTCTAAAAACAATAGCACGAAATCAACATATTCAAAACATGTTAACACTATGATCAAAATATAAAGATAATATATCAAATTGAAATATAAAACATTAAATCAAACAATTTAAACTAAAAGCAACTAAAACTAACATGGGGTCAATTTAAAAACGAAATAGCTATTAAGAGCCATTGTTAAAATATCCGGAGAAAAGGTGAGTCTATGCCTGGCTAACAGTGTCGGCAACAGGCACATCTCTCTGGGAAGCCTATTCCAGACCCAAACAACTGCCAAGAAGTTGTTTCAAAGAGAGCCAAAGTCTGTTGCCCTGGGAATTTTCTCAATTATTTTTTTTTCTAAAGTCTTTATGACTTTCCTGCTTGATGGCTTTTAAATTGATGTTGCTATAGTGTGTGCAATAGAGAAAGAGAGAAAAGATGTGTGCACTTGCATTTTTTTTTGTTATTTTTTACCAGCAGCCACAGTGAGAGTATGAAGGATGAGTTCAAACAGAACTCTACTATTTTAGCTTGATTGACTAGGCAGCCTACCATCACAGTTGCTACTGCCCCCCATCCTGAAAAATTATGTGTTTGATACCAGTGGGAGAGGGGGTGGAGAGAGCAAAGAGAAGAGAAGCTACGTCTTGTTTCACTCCCAGTAGGGCTTTTATAGGAGGCAGAAGCAGCACAACTGTTTCATATTGTGAATCTTTTGCTACCCCAACATACTGTCCATATTATTCAGCAACTTTCCTTTTAGATATGCTGGGCTGCTACCTCTATTTTCCCAATCACAGCCTTGCTAGCTGAGAATAATAGGAGACCCAGAAGGATGTGGTACTACCATGTACCATCTCTTCAAGCTCCAAGGAGCACTTTGGGAGGTGGGAGGTGCAGACAGAAAAACTGATGACAGCTGCCCAAAGTGCCACATGGCTAGAGGAGCAAGACTTTCTGCCATTCTTGTGAGGTAGTTCCACAGGCTTCAGTACTTCACCTCAAAACTTCTTGTGTCATCTGGGTTTGGATGTCATGGCAAGCTCAGGGAAGGCTATAAGCTCTTCAATGAGCCATGGCTTCTTTGGGTGGCTTTGTAGCACCTGGTATAGAGCTGCCTTGTTTTGATAGTAAACTAGAACACTGTGGCTTTAAAGCTAACCTGGGTTCTAGCATTTAGACTAAGCCAGAGCCCATCTGATGGACAGTTCTTGATTCAGGTTCTGAATCAGGACCTCTAGAATCTGTAAACTCCACTCTCTAAGGAACCAAACCAAGGGATCAGCACTCCAGGTTAGCAGGTCAATAAAGGCCACAAGCTGGAAATCCTGAGAGTTTCTCAGTCCCTTAAAGGCTTTACACCCCTCAGGGAAGAGATGGAGCATGAAGGGGTAATCTGGAACTGGGAGCATTAAAGTCTTCTGTATTGAACACTATGACAATTCTTTGCAACCTGAAACAATAGTCATAATGGCCTGGTATCATTCTCACACATTTAAGCAGCTCTTCATGCAACTGGGCTTTAATAGCATTAGCTATAACACAACCATTTATAAATTTCTCTTATCCCAATTTAAATTTGTATGATTTTGAAGCATATATTTATCCTTAGAATAAAGGGAAGTAATTGCCAGTGTGATTTTTAGCTATATGTACTTTTATATGGTATTACTATTTAAGCACTGTTTTACCAAAAGAAAAAGCAAGTCCTTTCTTACAGTGAAATTATCTTGGTATAATTGGTAGTACCTTTTGCAGTACTGTGCTAAAACCACTGTTGTCCTTATGTTCTGTTGCTCAGCAGTAACTTGACATTTTCTTGGACAAAAAGGCTTAGAGACTGCTATTAGTGACTCTTCTTCGGTTACTATAGTTGCTTCAATGTAGCGACCAATAATACAGTCAGAAAAACAGAGCAACAGAAGTTCTTTGCAATGTCCAGGGTTTCTTTAGAATAAAATATAGAAATGTGTTAAAGCCATGAGGCAAAGTATATAGGAACATAGTCTTTTATTCTATAATATGTCATATACATGAATCACATGGTCAATGCTGGTTGCCCCTAAGCTTTGGAATATTCCGCCAGGAGAGATGCATCCCATTTCCCAAATCCCCACCTTTAAGAAGGAACTAAAAACATATATGACAGGCCTTCCCAAATTAGTTCTCAGGTCAGTTTTATTTAATATTTCGTATTACTCAGCATTACTCACTGTTGGTTTAACTTCTTGTAAACCACCAAGAGCCTATGGGAATAGGGTGGTATATAAATATTAAGATAAATAAAATATTGCATCTATTTATGTTTCTAGATAGCCATATTTTTGTGTAAGAAAATAGGTTGGGACAACATTCAATTAAATTGTATCATCCATCATGAACTGGTACAGCACACACATTTTGTTGTAATGCCTTTTGGTTACCCATTAGAGTTTTGGACACCAATACAGAGGAGCATAATCGATGGTTATTTTTTGAACAACTAGGTGAAGGAAAACACACTTACTTTGCAGTGCATAATATCTCTATAGAAATCTTAGTCCCAGAAGGCAGAGAGATATCTTTGCTGGGATCAGTTTTTTTTTCTTCATTTTCTTTTCGCGCTTTTTCACAGCGCAATTTTTCAGGCTGTGTGATAATAGAACTGTCCTGGTTTTCGCCACTGTTTATGTACACAGGTCCAAATTCTGAACAAAAGGAGCAGGGAGGAAACTAAATGACTAAGTACACCAAATGCAGCCTACAGAGCAGTTAGCTGTTATATATATGTTACCAGTAACAGCTTCTTTAGGAACTACAGATGATGCTGGAGATACTGTTGAACTCTTCTGGTCCTTTCCTGGCACTTGAAGACTAAATTGGTTCATTTTATCCCAGCCACCTAGTTTGCAGCTAATTAAAGAATGTGTTGCTTTCCCTTTGTTCCTAGAAACAACAACACATGATTATTAACGCTTGAACCTTGGATCCTACTGTGCCTGTAAAACAGCATGCTTCAAGATACTTGAGTATAAAGCTTCTGACCTCTGGATTGTTTTATAACATACACTGATGATTTCTCTATTCACCATAAGATGCAGCTTGATTTTCCAATTAAGTGGCTATTTGACACAATGCTCCCAGCTACCTGACAAACTTATGCTATCAGTTTCACTGACCCTCCCAGCTTCAAATGTCTATTTCCATCAATTTGAATGAAGTTCTGAAGACAAGCTAACCAAAATGCAGCATGGAGAAGAAATACAACATGCTTTAGGCATAAGAAATGCTTTGTAAATTCAAATCTAGGCACTATCAATCATGATTCCAACTTACTCTATCCAGACATCCATGCTTTTACATTCTCCTAGTTTGACATTTCC
This sequence comes from Varanus komodoensis, assembly GCF_004798865.1. Taxonomy (NCBI): domain Eukaryota; kingdom Metazoa; phylum Chordata; class Lepidosauria; order Squamata; family Varanidae; genus Varanus; species Varanus komodoensis. Next base: position 2,141,145 of record NW_025335409.1, read on the forward strand.
AAAGTTTGTCAGTTGTGACACCTCGAGACCTTCTTTGTCTTTCATTAGTACATTTTCACATGGTTCATTCATATTGATTCCTTGGGTTAGAGATACACTGTAGGAGAAGAAATACAGAATAAGAACCAGAGTTGCATCACAACAATCTATATACAATAACAAATATATTTCAAACTATTGAATGTGCTTCCTGCAGCTGCAGCACTGTTTTACTAAAAGTGGCAAAATTCTCAAAAGTGATCTGAATGGATACAAATATATGTAAGACCTATGCTGACTTAAAAGAGACAGCGTCTTCCTTACAGTGAGGACCAGAAAATTGGAAGATTAAGAGTATACTTGTAAAGGCATACTTTCTAAAGAGTTGCTATCATGAGCAATTTCATCAGAAGGAAAACAACAGCAGGTTGCCACTTGGGTGCAATACCTTTTGTGTAATATAAAGCTCTTCAAAACAAGCTTGCTGTTAAGAGGATTCCTAGTTATCTATGGTAACTAGAAATTTTCCCTGCAAAACTAAGTGGAGACTCAGCAGCGTAGGTTTATGGCCTATTTCCAAGCAGTAGTTTACTCTTTAAAATAAGAATTCTTTAGCTGACAAATTAAACTCTGCTGCCATGTAATGAATGATCACTGAGCCAACACCTGGATAGTGGATGACTCATGCTTGAGTTTTCAGGAGTATTAGCTTCATGTATCTTTTTTGTTCAGATCAAAACCCAGTAAATCAAGGTAGTGACCAATGATCACAGATTGGCTGGATTCAGACAAAGACCACAGGATTGGGCTGACTTCTGATGCCCTATCCCCCTGTAGCAGCCACAGAAAAAACAATGCCAGCCACTTTATAATATGACCCTGGAGGAAAAAGGGGAATTCTAGTGGGCAGGAAGAATGGGAGAGATGCCAGGATACAAGAAATCTTATAGCTTCTCCAATCTTGGCCCAGCCCCTTTCAGAGTATCCTCTCCAGACAGGCCCAATGGCCAATCCAAAGGGGAAACATTAAAAAAAACCAATTATTAAAAAATATTTTGCTGCTCCTCTTGCTCTGCTGACAGGAGCCCCAACATTCAATACATGGAAAGCTCCAAGATCAGAGGGTTCTAACTAATTTCAAATGTCACTAGAACATTATGGCACAAACTCACATACCAGGTACTAGTATGCTTTGCTGTTGCAGAAGACTACAAGGTCTCATGTGGATAGATAGATGAGACCTCCAGTTATTATACAAGCTTCCAAATATTAGGTGGTTCTATTCACTTATAGCTAAATACAATGCATGTAATTTTATCTAAAGTATGAGTCAACTTTTATTACCCATTTGTGTCTGCTGGAGCCATACAGAGTGCTCTCCATATATAACAAGACTGATTACTCTCCACAACAACCACATTGACCAGATCATGCTTCTTGGGAAAATAGCCATCAGGAAGTCTCAGGAAATCCAGAGTGAAAAATACACTGTCATCTACTACACCAATTTTTCCACACACACTGGAAATATGAACCTGTAACAATTGTATTTATTTTATTTATTTAGAAAATTTCTATGCCACCCCATTTGCCGAAGCCTTGGGGCGGCTGACAAAACATCAATTAAAATATAATACATTAAAAATATAAAATGAATTAACAATATAAAATAAGTCGCCCTGGCCAAAGAATAAGGAAATAATATTAGCAATTAAAATGACGCTTAAATAAAAAGGTCTTCACCTGGTGCCGAAAAACAAATAATGACGGCGCCAGGCGGACCTCTCTGGGGAGCGCATTCCATAGATTGGGCGCCACCGCAGAGAAAGCCCTCCTCCGAGTACCTACCCTCCTAATTTCCTTCATGGAGGGTTCCCGGAGAAGGGCCTCTCCCGCAGATCTCAGGGGGCAGGCGGGCGTATATGGACGTAAGCGCTCCTTCAGGTAGCCAGGACCCAAGCCGTTTAGGGCTTTACAGGTCATCACCAACACCTTGAATTGGGCCCGGACTTCAATGGGAAGCCAGTGAAGCTGACGGAGGACTGGAGTCATGTGAACATAATGCCCAGTCCCCATCAGCAGCCTGGCAGCTGTATTTTGAACCAGTTGAAGTATCTGGACCGTCTTCAAGGGTAGCCCCACGTAGAGCGCGTTACAGAAGTCAAGACGGGAAGTCACCAACGCGTGTGTCACTGTCGCCAGGCAGTCGTACTCCAGGTAGAGGCGCAGCTGATGGATCAGCCGAAGCTGAAGGAAAGCACTCCTCGCCACTGCTGTCACCTGAGCTTCCAGTGAAAGCTCTGGGTCGAGGAGCACTCCCAAGCTGCGGACCTTCTCCCTAAGAGGGAGTGCAACCCCACTCAGGACTAGGTTCAATTCACCCTCTCTGAAGCCCAATCCGCCAACCAACAGGACCTCCATCTTGTCTGGATTGAGCTTCAGTTTATTGGCCCTCATCCAGCCCATTACCTCGGCCAGACACCGGTTCAGCACAGCCACCGCCTCACCTGGATTGGTGGAAAACTAGAGGTAGAGCTGGGTATCATCAGCGTACTGATGATTCCACAGCCCACACCTCCTGATGACCTCTCCCAGCAGTTTCATGTAGATGTTAAACAGCAAAGGGGACAAAATGGACCCCTGCGGTACTCCATGGCATAGCTGCCATGGTGCAGAGCCATAGTCCCCCAGCACTACCTTCTGGAATCGGCCATTGAGATAGGAGTGGAACCACTGCAAAACAGTGCCTCCGACCCCCAATCCCGCTAGCCTATCCAGAAGGATACCATGGTCGATGGTATCAAAAGCCGCTGAGAGGTCCAGAAGAACCAAGAGAGACACACTCCCCCTGTCCCTCTCCCTGCACAGGTCATCGTACAGGGCGACCAAGGCAGATTCAGTACCGTACCCGGGTCTGAAGCCAGAATGAAATGGGTCCAGATAATCAGTTTCATCCAAGAGAGCTTGGAGTTGTCCCGCCACCAGCTACTCCAACACCTTGCCCAGAAACGGGATGTTGGCCACTGGTCTATAATTAGTGGCCATCTCTGGATCCAGTGACACTTTCTTCAGGACCAGTCGGACTACCGCCTCCTTTAAAGGGGCAGGTACCTGACCCTCCCTCAGAGAAGCGTTAACCACTTCCAAGATCCAGATCCCAATCCCATGCTTGGCATTGTTTATTAACCAAGATGGGCAAGGGTCCAATAGGCAAGTGGTGGGACGTACTCATCCAAGCATCTTGTCCACATCATCAGGCCGCAATAACTGAAATTCATACATTAATTTTGGACCAGACGGCAGCATTGGTGTCTCCCCAGAAACTTCTGAGTCACTAATAGAGTCTAGCTCGTGACGAATCCGAGCGATTTTCTCCCTGAAATGCTTGGCAAAGTCGTCACAGCGGGCCTTCGAGGGTGGAACCAGATCTTTCTTAGGGCCAGGGCGGACCAGGCCTTGCACCACTCGAAAAAGCTCCATCGGATGGCATTTTGAGGAGGCAATGGAAACGAAAAAGAAATTCTTTTTCGCCGCCCTCACCGCCACAGCATAGGCCTGATAATGGGCTCTCAAGTGTGTTCGGTCAGATTCATCCCGTGATCTCCTCCACCTACGCTCTAGCCATCTCCCAGCCTGCTTCATCGCCCGCAATTCAGGTGTATACCAGGGGGGAAGAGTGGGCTCTGCCCGGCTGGAGAGGACGCTTAGGAGCGATCGTGTCAACAGCCCTGGTCATCACCCCGTTCCACAGTTCAACCAGAGCCTTGACAGGAGCACCAGTCTTGTCAGCCGGAAACTCCCCCAGGGCCTTCAGGAATCCATCCGGATCCATCCGGCTCCGGGGGCAGACCCACACAATTGGGTACGCACCCTTACAGAGGGAGAGGCCGCTCTCGAGCACAAACCTCACCAGGAAGTGATCTGGCCATGACAGGGGTGTCAAACATAAATTCCTCACCCTCAGACCACCCTCTTCCTGCCCCGTCGAGAAAACCAGGTCCAGAGTGTGTCCACGTTCATGGGTCGGGCCGGTGACATGTTGAGACAGCCCTATGGCCGTCATGGAGGCCATGAAGTCCTGAGCCGCCCCGGTCAGACCAGTCTCAGCATGGAGATTGAAGTCCCCAGGACCAACATCCTGGGGGTCTTCAACACCAGGTCCGAGACGATCTCCATCAGCTCAGGCAGGGAGACTGTTGGGCAGAAGTGTGCACGGAACACCAACAGAATCCCCAATCTGTCTCCGTCGCCCAACACCAAGTAGAGGTACTCCAGCCCTGGCCTCGAAGGGACCGGAAGTCCCGTGAGGGAAATGGAGGCTTGGTAAACCAAAGCAACCCCCCCTCCCCTCCCCTCTGGGTGTGAACGGTGCTGAACCAGATACCCGGGCGGGCACATTTGAGAGAG
>NW_025335409.1:2145630-2179874 GCF_004798865.1 Varanus komodoensis
TCATCCACAATCAAGTCATGGATGAGGGAAGATTTATTGTTGACCGACCTGGCATTGAGCAGCAGCACCGTCAGGCCCGAGGGGCGGTTGACAAAACTACCTGGAACCCTCTGGCTGGGGGCAAAACCAGAAGGAGGGACAGGTGTCAACCATCTGTCCCTCCTTCTTCTACACGGACAAATTAAGCCCCCACCGCTGTTATGTCCATTGCCCATGACCACCCCAATGGCGGCGCCCCCGTGCTCCCCAGGAAACACAAACGTCGACATGGCCAGGAACGACTCCATAAAAACAAATTAAAACAGATTAAAATACAATAAAATTATAAAAACAATCAAAAACTCCCCATTCCCTCGGCGGTGCGCCCCAATTAAAATTTGATGCAGTAATAACTTATGTGCATTAATCAATGTCTGCCTTTTAACCTAAGTACAAATAAAGCCATTTGGAATTATTGGTGAAAACAGTTTCTCAAGTGATCTTCAAAGGCCACCTTTATATGTTTTTTGGAATCAGGTCAAGACCTTTTTATTTAACCAATATTTTAAAATTATTATTAGAATTATTTTAATCTAACATATTTTATTAATTTTATATATTTCAGTCATAGGTATCTACTTTATTATTGTTTAGGATAGAAATGTTATTATTTATTGTTATATTTATAGATTGTTGTGAGCCATCCAGAGACAAAAGTGATTGGATGGCCGGAATGGGTCGGGGAACCCCAAATAAATAAATAGTGCCACAGAAAGCAAATATATTAAACTCAACTTAATTATAGGTTCCTTGTAGGGAAGCCATGACAGACAAATTGCTTAGGATTTGCAGTGTGGTCTTTTAGGTTAAGAAGCCCACTTCTACTGATTTTACTGCTAGAAACAGGTTTCAAAGCTATTCGGATATAATTCAAATTCTCTTACATTGGATATTTATGTTACAATAATTCCCCTTATGGTTACTTATCCTTCTTTCATTGGTTGAAAAAACATTTCCAAGAAATCCCCAAATACAATCAGGTATGATACATACCTTGTCAATTCTCTTATACCTCAAGGGGTTTACAGAAATTGCTTCACTGGTCCAAGTTGCTGGGTTTATAACATATTCTGCTTGCACCCAATCTCCTTTATAAGGATCAAAGCCTTAAAAGTAAAATTATAAGAGGCTTATTTGTATGTATTATTACATTTTTATCTCACCTTTTCCCCTCTCTCAAGGAACCCAAGGTGGTTTACATATCTTCATTCCACTTTCCATTTTATCCTCACAAGAACCCTATGAGATAATTTAGGCTGAAGCAGGAAATCTCCCAAATGGAGTCACTTTTATTAGACTATGTTGCCTAAACAAGACAGGTAAAAGACAATGTACCTAGCTGTCTAAGAACTGGAATTAATTGCAGTATATTTTTGAACACTGGTGGCCAAAAGTAAAATTTCAAAATAGAAAAAGGAAAATACTACATTTCAGCAGTCCATGTATTTCTGATTACATCTAAAATAAGATAAACTATTCAGGAATAGTTTTTCCTCCCATAAACAAAAACAACTCTTGAAAGCAAGTCAAGTGACATATATCATATATTAACATATTCAAAAATAACCTTTAAAAAACCAGTTCACAGCTATCAGTACTTACATATTACTTTAAAAAAACACTCTGCAACAAATTCTCAGCTGTTTACTGTAAGAAGTCCTAGGAAAAATATAAAAGTTACCTTCACAAACATCTTTCATAAGGAAGGAGACTGTCTGATTTATATGTCCACCTTCAGCAGTTATAGATGTAATATTGCCAATCAGAGTCCTAGTATCAGAGTCCATTTCATAAGCACTGCTATCTTCCCATTTATCACAGATGCTTTCTACCTGCAACGTTAAACAAATGGGATTTTCCTACAGATGGGGCTTATCGTTGGATCTCTGAGGGTCATATAGGTGGGCAACTGAACTCCTTTTTAAGAGGTCTCCTTACCCCACTCTGACAGGCCAAAGATGGTGCAATGTTGCTTAAAAGCTACAGGTATCCCTTGCTTAACGTGGTTTTGATTAATGTAGGTTTTGATTAACATGGTTTGTGATGATCCCTTGATATACGCAGCAGAGTTTTAATTTACATGCCTTCTTAAATTTGCCGTGAACTACTCATCAGATGACTCTTGAAAACTTTTTCAACAAAAATTGTAATAATTAATATAAGTACATTTAATATTTACTTTGCAATCATATTTTGTCTTCCTTAAAATAGTATCAAATGATGAATTGTTAATACAGTAATAGATTATGGACAAATTGTAATTTTTACCATACATGTGGCAATAGTGTGTGATCAATTAACAGCATTAATCAAGGGATACCTGTATAACCAAAAGTATTCTAGAAATATTTATCTGCAATTCATCCTGGAGCTTTACTAAGAAGAAAGTTGAACAAAACAATGGATAACCAGGACTAGACTGAAGTTGATGTTTACCAATATTATAAGACTTCTTACGAAATGTCTCTGAAGGACACCAAAACACTGAAGCCAGTCAGGTAGCCATGAGGCTTAAAGTCACTGTGCTCCAGACTGTTGTAGAGATATTTAAGGCTCTTATAAACTGTTCAGTTAGCAGACAGCTCTCAGAATGGTGTCCAGATTAAAACAATATAAAAACATAATATGCATACAATGTATCACAGGACAGTTAACTTCATTGGAGCAGAACTTCACCACCAACAATAATAAGTAATAATAATCTGTAATACAAGAATAAAATCAAATCCCAAAATGCTGGTAACCATATTAATATATCCCAATATAAAATCCAACATTATTATTTAATAATTAAAATGCAGTGAAAATAAAAAGGTTTTAAACCTCGCACCAAAATATATCTGGTCAGTCCTAGGTGCACCTCTCTTGAGGACGGATTTCATAATCAGGGCACCACAGGTGAGAAGACCCTTCCCCTCATGGCAACCTTATTTCTTTTAGAGGTGGCTCCCAGAGAAGGATCTCCATAGATGACCTTAGGACCCAGGGAAAATATGGTCCTTCAGATATCCAGGTCCTAAGGTGTTAGGGCTTTATCAGTTAACTTAAGCATCTTGAAGTGGGCCTGCACGTCAACCAGTAACCAATGTAGACAATAAAGAACAAGGCTTATGCATTCATACCTGCCTGTCCCTGTCAAAAGGCAGGCTGCCTTATGTAAGAACTGAAGTCTCCAGATGATTTTCAAGGGCAGCCCCATGTAGAGCACATTACATTAATCTAAATGGGAGATTACTAGAGCATGGATTACTATTGCTAAATTCTGCCCTTCCAGATAGGGGAACAGTTGATGTATCAACTGAAGTTGATGGAAGGTGCTCCTGACCACCAATTGCACCTGGAACTCCAGGGACAATTCTGGGTCCAAGAGAACCCTCAAACTCCACACTCAGTCCTTTAGGGGGAATGTTAGGGGGACAGGGAAGATATCCCCCCTCTGGACTAAGGTTCCACCTGCCGATAGTATCTCCCTCTTGTCTAGATCAAGTTTCAATTTGTTAGTTCTCATCCAATCCACTACTGGCCAGACACTAGTTCTGAACTGTCACAGACACATCTGAATTAGATGTAAATGAGAGGTAGCCTGAGTGACATCAACGCATACCTCCTGATGACCACTCCCAGCAGTTTCCTGTAAATGTTGAACAACATGGGGGATAGGATGGAACCCCACAGCACCACATGACACTACCCCCTCCAGGGCCACCTTCTGGAATTGGCCGGTCAGGTAAGAGTAGAATTACTGCAAAGCAGTGCCTCCAACTCCCATCCCAACCAGCCTATCCAGAAGGATACCATGACTAACGGTATTGACAGCCACGGAAGTCCAGGAGAACTAACAGGAATGCACTCTCCTATCTTTCTCATGACAAAGGTTATCCCCAGGGCAACCAAGGCAGTTTCAGTCCTGAAACCAAGCCTGAAACTGGACTGAAATAGACCCAGATGATGTTTCCTCTAAGAGTGCCTAGAACTGCCTTGTTACCATCCGCTCAAGCATCTGGCCCACAAAGGGAATGTTAGTAATTGGCCTGGAGTTGTTAATGTCCTCTGGTTTCAGACCATTCTAATAGTTCCTCCACCCTTGCAGAGGGAAAGGGAAGTAAATGTGGAAATAGTGAATGTGGAGATGAATGCCACCAGAAAATGCAAGCCATGCAGCTAAGTCCATTCTGTGTAAGCACTAAGTTGGTATCATAGGTCTGCAGTCCAAAATCCTTAGCTCTGAAGGCAGAAGACATTCCTTGAAAGTCTAGAAAGAATATTGGCAGCTTTTATCTATGAGTTTCATTGACCTTCCACAGAAATCTTGGCCCAATAATAGCTGCAAGAGTTCAATGCAGGACCATTATTCTCAAGCTGCTACAATGTATGTAATCTATGAGAAAAATTCAGGAGAAAGAGATGCTATTTTGGAGGCCAGGCTTGGGAATAGTATGTATTTCAAAAAGACTTTCAAAACTGATCAAGGACCAACTGAGGAATTTATGAAAGCTAAGTAGATGGCTACACTTTGAATTTCTTGTTAAATAGCCTGCCAAAGTATGCAGCCATCGCAGCAGTGCTGGGAAATGATTTGATACTCCAAGAGCACTGCAGATTTGATTGGGGGCTTTTGGGTATATATTCTGTTGCATTAATCAACCCATACAAATAGATTTGGATTTCTCTCTTAAGCCACTACTTATCCACTGTCAGAGAAAGGAACAAAGAATAAGGGAAGTTGGCCCTTCTCACAACTCTATGCAAGTTCCTCTTAAGGGGTGTGTACAGAAGTTTTTTTTAAATGAATGGCTTAACTGATCTCTGTGGAAGGAAGGAGGTAAGGATACGGCTCAATATTTCTTCTCCCAATATGTGATCCAAGATAAGCTGTTCTATGGGCAAAACTGGAGTTGCACAAGAACACAAAATGGAGAAAAAATCTGCAGTTGCTGATATAACCCATGCACAGCATATCAAGAAACACAGTTTCTCTTACCTCCCTTCACTCAGGACTGCACCACTGACTTTTGTTTTTCTAGTAATGGATCATACACATCAATTGGGTCTTGTTGCTGTTTACAACTTGGTTTATCAGTAAATTTACTTGAAAGCTCATAAAGGCAAGCTCTTTTATTTGCTTAAATTATTTTATGCAATATCAACAATTACCACCTAAACTTTATTTCAGAATAGCTGTCTTGTTATGAAGGAATATCTGAGAGGATAAAGAGCTCTCAGACAGATGGATTATGAAGTGCTTCAATTCTTACTGTTTTCCTTATGTCCATTAGTATCTGTTGAAAAGGATTCCTGTTCAGCTCATTAGGAATACTGAGCAGAAATACTCTTGAAATGAAGCGAGTGCAAAGGCACACAGTGGAGTATGCAGTGTTCTTGTTTGTAATTTTCCTTTATATGTCGGGTCTTTTTCTCTTTGGTTTGGGTTTGATGTAATCTTATATGATAGCTTTTTCTCCACTTTGCTTTTCCATTGATTTCTTTGTACATGTGAACTTTATTTCTGGTACTCTGATTTTTAATTCTCAACAGAGCTGATCAGTCTTTCTCCAGGGCAAGCTACTGGAAGCATCTTGTAATTTCATGGCAAAAAGTCTTTTTTATGTTTTCCTACCTATGTTCTGTATTCCTACATGTATCAATACTTTTCTGTCATCCCTGCAAACAACTAAAGGATATTTCTGAAGGTGTGCTTGTATCTAACTTAGCTTTACCTTTCTAATTACATACCACTTTGAATTATTTAGGACCTATAACCACTCCAAGCCTTGTCAATCTGATTGTGCAAGCAAGCCTTTGAACTTCAACCAGTGGTGCATGTCTGCCACCTACTGGTGGCTGGACATATTCCTCCATCTACAATACTAGCAATAGACTGCGTTAAACACTTAATATCCAAATACCCAAAAATGCAACCTTTTTTTTGTTTTGTGAATGCCATGCCTACTCCCACCACCCCTCTTGACAAAATCAATGAGAGGCTTCTTTTTTGACTAGTACACAACTATAGTTCTATCAAGAATCATACTGTAATACATCTAGATTGTTCATTTCTATGGAACCCAGACAAAACTTTAGGGAAACTTGTACTTATTTCTGGAGAATATACAACACAGGCTCTCAGAAGCTGCTAGTATTATATAGTATTATATGATATAGATTGAAAAGGTGTTCAGATATTTGAAGATACTAATGATTTCTTAACAGAAATATTCTTACAAGCTTTTGATTTCATATTGTTTGGGATATATGCATCCACTCTGGCCATCTTGTCACTGTGTAGAAAGTAATAATGGATCCAGGTTGTCTGTTCCCTTTATCTGAACATTGTACCTTGTTTCATAAGCCCTCCCAAGAAGAATGGACATCTATCACAACATTAGTGAGGCAGCAAGCAATTATCAGACACAGCCTGAATCCAATGCTATTTTCACTCCTCACAGAGGTGGTGAAGCCAAAGCATCTGTATACTCAAGAACCTCAAGACCAATTTTGGTGAGTGTCTGAGTTAACCCTTTACATAGGAATAACCCTGTGTATTCCCACTCTAATCATCTGGATGTCATAAGATAAAGCAGAGCTTTATTTTATAGGCTGTTCCAACAAAAACTTGATCAGCTTCTGTAGTCATTTTAATCTCACCCTGACTGCCTTTAATCCATTAGATGTTTTATCTTCTTCAACAAGAGCTACAACTCTCTGTCCAACTTGCAGTGGCAGTTTGCTCATCACAACATCACTGGTGAAACAAATTAAATCATCTATCATCCCGTAGTCTAGGCAAAATCTTGTAACTACACCTTGTACAGTTTTTACCTCTTTGCCATCTAAAATGAAAAGAAACATATTAAATTCAATACTTTTTTCTGGTGCTTACCACAATCCCTGCAAGTATAGAAAGAAATTATGCTGTCTTTGGTTGTAACTGGTTATAAAACAGAATAGAGAACACAAACCACCTCCGAGAGATCTAAGATGTCTTATAAATGAAGATGGCTAGCTAAATAAGTGCTCTACATGTGGCTTCTGGAGAAGTGTCTTGAAACTTCAGCTGGTGCAAGACGGAACAGCTATGCTGGTTGGCAGTGAATAATATCAGGCCCGTATTACACACGTCCTGAAAGAGCTGTACTGACTATCCATCACTTTCTTCATGTAATACAAGGCACTGGGTTTAACCTGAAAAACAAGCAACAGCTTAGAACCGCAATGCCTACAAATTACCCACAGGCCTGTTCATCAGGCATACATGCAAGAACTTTCTCTTGTGTCATTCCCATACTGTAGAATGTACTTCTTTGAGTATTAAAACTGGCCCCCATTCTTTTGGCTTTTAGAAATCATGTGAACATGTATCTTTTAAATTTAGCTTTTAAATTATGTAGCTGCTATATTCTAAATATTTTTATAATAAGGTTTTATTGTTTTAAATTGTTATATAGTGTCTTGATGACTTTTTAACAAATATGGTAGTATACAAATGTTAGTAAACACCAAATAATTGTCATAAGATTAAATGTTTTCCCCAGTACCCTTTTATGATTGCCTTTTTTTTTTTTTTTCAAATTAGCACAGAAATAAATTGCTTGATAAAGTGTGTCATGGAGAAAATCAGACCACTGCTTGTATATTCCTTCCACACATCATGTAGGCAGAGTAACTAGACACTTTATGAATTTCAATAAACTTTATTTCAGAATAGCTGAAGCGACAAAACTATGGTTTGGACTCGTGTAGTGTGGGGAAAAAATGTGCAAATTTTAGTCTCTTGGTTGCACCAAACCATAGTTTAGTATTTTGAAGCAAGTCAAAATTAAATAACACTACCTTCAGCAATTTGCGGCAGCAAAAGGCAAGGAACCATGCTGGGTTCTTTAGGCAACTGCATTTTACTGAGAGTATTTACCAAGCATATACTGTTTCAAAAAAATGAACGACAATATTGGTGCAGTCCTCCTGAAAGAATTCTGCTCAACAGTGCTAAAGTTCAGCTTGCCCTATTTGTAAATTGCCAAGAGAACTCTAAATCTCTCTTCTATTTTCCACATCATTTCCCCCACACTGCCCGTCTCATAGGGCTCTTGGCATTTCTCTACTGTTTACTACTCTGATAGATGAAAGACTAATGGATACTGACATATAACTCCTTAATGGCTTGGAAGGACCACCTTCTCCTATATATACCTACTCGTCCCCTTAGATCAGACCCAGAGGTCTGCCTGAAAGAACCATTCTCCAAGGAGGGGAAGAGGATGGCAAACAGAAAATGGGCCTTTTTAGTAACTGCATCCAAATTGTGGAATAACTTCCCTAGAACAGTTTGCCTGGTGTCGTTATTACAATCTTTTCAGTACCAGGCAAACCTGGTTTTATTTTCCAGGTATTTTAATAAGTGATTCTATTGTAATTAATTTTAAAGAAAAAGATGCCACATACATGGTTCTAAATATCAGCCTTCTCTAACCTGGTGGCCTTCAGAGGCATTTGGACTGCAACTCCCAGAATTCCCATCTAGCAAGGCCACTGACTCAGAATTCTGGATGTTGCAGTCCAAATATGTCTAGAAGTCTGCTATATATCATTGTTATTTTATGGTACTATATGTACACTGAACTGTTTTATGGAATTGTTTTATATGGTTATGATGTAAACCTCTTAGAGAGCCCAGTAGGACCACTGAAGTGATCTGTAAGACCAATAAATAAATAAATAAATAAATAAATGCTACAGCCAATTAACAGATAACAGTAAACCATAGTTTGTTATATGGTTTATTAACCATGGAAAGTATTACCATAGTTATTGCTTTAGCCATGAATGGTCTTGCAGGCAAGCACATAAATCACCAATTATTTTCTCAATTTCTAATTTGTTTCTTTTCCTATCCATTTTGCCTACTTCAAAGCAGTTTCATTTTTATTTCATTATATAGTTTCATTTTGTTGGGTACCTTTTGGGGGGTGGGTAGATAGTAGTGCAAACAAGACCAGGATAAGCCAAAGTTTTGAGTTCAGACATTACAACAAGCCATAGTTTAAACATCCCAGATTCTGTAAGTCACAAACTACTGCTTCTGTGTGGTTTGTACCTGATCACTAACGGAATGGGTTCAGGCTCATTTGACAGATTTCTTAAGACTCTTTGCAATGTAACATTCAACCTGGGAGTATGCTCTTCAAAGGCAGGTCAGAACCTGTGTATTCAAAAATTTATCCATCCACTAATCATTACACTTCTCCTTTGAAACTTAAAATAAAGTCTCTAAGCTGAAGTCACTAAAAATGTCAGCACATGCAGTAATGTTCAGATGCACAGTTCTTAGAAATCCACTGTTTACTAACATTAAGCACCACAGAACAAACAAAGCTTACTGAAAAGTTTGGACACTATTACGCAGTGAGCATTAGTGACATTCCCAAAATGTTGTGAGTTATATGAAAAGAGTTTTTTAGACAGGTTCTTTAGCAGGGGAAAAAAATCAACCTGTATGTATCTCAGATTGCACAGAAGATATTTTCTTGCTTTCTTTTTATTTGATGAAAATGTTGATTCGGTGTGTGGTTGATGTGGGAAGGGCAAATTCTATGCTAAGCATAATTAGAAAAAGAATGAAAAAGAAACCCGATAAATTTACACTTCCCTTAAAGAAATCTATAGTGTGATCAAACCTGAAATACCACATACACATCTAGTTACTGAAGCTAAAAACAGATATTGTTGAGAAATTGGAGCAGCTCCCTTATGAAGAGACATTAACAACATCTGGGGCTGTTTATTTTAGAAAATTAGTAAGGGAGGACTTGATAGAGTGGCACAAAAATATATACTGTGTGGAGAAAGTGGATTAAAGGCCATTTATTGTCCTCTCTGATAGTAGTAGAACCCAGGGTCTTCCCTTGAAGCTGGCTGGGAAGAGATTCAGGACCAACAAAAATAAGAATTTCTTCACACAATGTGTAAAAGTTAAATTATAATTCACTTCCACAAGATGTAGCTGGCTGGACATTGTGTGAACCCAATGTTAGAGTAGATGAGCACGGGCCTAAACCAGCACAGTTCTTAGGTTACTTTTAACATAGTGGAGTCTAAGATATGGTTAAGACTGCCCTGTAACACAAAAGAATCAAAAAGTGAAAAAAGGCAGTTTCTTCAAATAACAGAAAAATCCGTATTTTAAATGGCATGCTTTCATCCTACAAAGCTTTGTTTCTACTAAGCCCATAATTTATAGATTAGCATAATCCATACTAATCTATATGACTATATATTCATTTAGAATAGATTCATTTAGAATATTTATTTATTTAGGAGACTTCTATGCCGCCCCATTTGCTGAAGCCTCGGGGCAGCTCACATCCATAAATAAACTTCCTTAAATTAATATAAATTAACAGTAAAAATTAAGTCACCCTGGCGTATTCCTTCGAATGCATTATCAATTAATAAGCCTAAACTGGATAAAATGCACGTATGTAAAAGAACTGTTTTAAGTGAACGCACAAAACTTATTAGGTGGATGTTACCCTTCTCTATATTGTAATCCTCCTCAAAATATAACTACCTGAATTCAATTCCTAAACTTGAGTGCTCACAAGAGAACCAGTTACTTATGTTTTTAGAATACATCCTTCTGTGTTAACACTACTAAAGGTATCTGCATTTGGGAAGGGCATCTTGACTAGGAATGGAGACACCAATGCAAGAATCCACTATATCCGGAGGAGCCTAAGCCAGGAAGCACAACTACACTAGAAAATCAAGATCTGAGCTGCAAACCGGCCTGTTCTACCTTCTTTCCTTCCTTTCCCGAGTCCCACTAAGCTCAGCGGGACTCTCCCACTTCCGAGCGGACTCGCCGCAAGCTTCGTGGGCAGGCTCGCAACCGGGTCTTGCTGCTCACAGCCCCACAGGTCGAATAACCGGCTCAAACAGGGGTGAGAAAACTGAACTGGGCAGGAGGCCAGTCAGCTCGGCTACCTCTGGCTGAGTGAGGGTCATCTCCCGCCATGTCCAGGTCGGCCTTCCGCCAGAAAAAGGAAAGGGCTTTGGACAAGAGGTGGAGCATCTCCGCAGGATTCGCACCGTTCGCCGGGCGACTCCTCTGGCCGCTCCCACCGCAGCCCGCGCAGAAGCCCCACCAGCTTCACACCTGCGCGGTCCCACAAGCGCGCGGACCTCGCCTATTTTTAGTAGCCACGCGCTGGAGGCGGTGCCGCGCCAGGCCACGCCCCTTGAGCGCGAAATTTGGATGCGCGCGGGCGACCGCCTCCACTGATCTGATCTGCGGGAGCCCTGATGCCGAGTTTGATTTCCTGTTCGTGCGCTGGTGGGTGCTGAAGAGTTATCGGGACGGGTTTTTCCTTCCAGCGGCCGCCCTTCAACGCCTCCTCTTTTCCGGCCTTGTAGCATCCGTATAAGCGAATTAAAAACGCATCAGAGAGCCCCTTCTCCTCCCGCATTTAGATTTTTTTTTCCCGTGGACACGCATTCCTCATCTGCATTTGATGACGTGCACTTTCATCGACGAAATCTTATGCCAGAATAAATAAAGGTGCAATCCTGTAATATTTAGGCAGAAAAAGAGTCGTACTAGTTCCACCATGCTGGCTGGGGAATTATGGAACTTGGAGCCTCCTCCCGTGTAAACACTTAAAGGATCGTGTTCCAAGTCCGTCAGTCTCAAGACTATTGCCTCAACAGATTTAACATGATTACATTTGCACCAACATTTTCTTCTAGCCGCCTTCGGAAATCCCAACGACAGTTCCTTCCCCACGATTTCTCTCCTAATCTGCGCAAACTAAGAGTAGACACATTGAAATAAGTGGAATTCAGACTACCGTCGGATACAACTCAGTGTACCTACTGCAGTCTTGCACTTGCGCATCGGTCCATCGCACACGGTGGGGCTCACGTCCGAGGAAGCGTTGCGCGGAAAAGTTTCAAGCCGCGGAGCTCGGGCCGGAGCTCTAGTAGTCGGATCCTATTACTCGGAAGCAAGCCCTCCTGCCTTCAGTACGACCAGATTAAGGGAATAGACACCATTGCTGAGTTGCTTAGCATTTCCCTTGCACTTCCAGGCTACGGGACAATTGTAGCATTTGTTTCAGTGGTTCAAGTGGGCTTCTACGCTGTAAAAGCGAAAAGCTTGGTCAATTTTTTAGGACACAATCCTATTCCCATTTAGAGAGAAAAACATCTCTACAACTCCCAGCATGCCCCAACCGGTTAATAGGATTGCGTCCTAAAGCGCTACAAAACTCTGACATTGCTTTGAGGTTACGGTGTAACAGATTAGCCAAAAATCCTTATTGTTAGGTGCATAATGACAATGCATTGATTTATAAGAGCTTTGCTGGTGTGCTTTGGCATACCGCGTGTTTTATGTATTATTTATTAATTCAATTTATATGCTGCTCCCACTAGCCATAGGGCAGTTTTATTCTTATGGACACACAGATACAACGTAGTGATTTGATTCAGAGTCTAAACTTTAGAATTTTTATGATTTCAGTACACTGCTTTGAAATCTGGAGATGTACTTATAAGTTTATAAACATGCCTAAGGAAATAACAACACAAATTGAAGTATAATCTTATATATACTTTTTTGCAAGTCTCATTTATAGTCAATAGCGTTTATTTCTGAATAAATATGTATAGAATTGGGTGGTAAAACTACCATTCCTGTGAAACTGGTCAAAACTAAACCACACCTGTGTTGCCAGCCTTACCAAGTTATCAAATGTATGTAGGCATTATCTTAAAAAATAATTACCCATTTAACTGAGAGTGAGTTAATGAAGTTAGTAGGATTCACTTCTGAATAAACATACACACAATTTAACTATCAGTCCTAGTCTTTAAAACCCAGTCAGGAAGTAGCCAATTACCTGCTCCATGTGCCATATTGGCTACGTTCTGTAGTATTCATATATTAGGTAAATTTGCAATCTGTGGGTTGGCTCCAGACTTGGACTGCAATCCACTTGGGGAATAAGTTCACTTGATCTCATTGGGGCTGAGTTTTATGAAGTTTATTTATATATACTATTCTATTGTATTTCAATGTATTTTATCATGTTGTAAGCCGCCCCGAGGTTTCGGCAAGGGGCGGCATAGAAATGTTAATAATAATAATAATAATAATAATAATAATAATAATAATATCATTCTTCCACAAAAGCATTTAGAAACTTTTTTATATTAGTAGCATGACACAGTCATGTTTGAACTTTTCTGTTCAAGGAAGGTGTGCATTTAACTGAACGTTTAGTACTTGAAGCAGCACTGATTATGTTGAAAACGGTTATACTTGTTGCAATACTGGGCAATATTCCCCTTTCAATAGGAAAAATAAAGATGTTTCTAATTAGTTTGTTTTAAGAGTAACAAAATACTGAAAGGTGGTCCTGAAGCATTATGCTGCTGGAGTTGTTTCATAGTTGTGAAAGAATGTTAAAACTGGACAAAAGCCCATGTCACTGTGCTTGTTGCCAATGTGCCAAATCTTCAGCATAGATGCATTCTAGTTACTTAATTTCCTAATAAACAGTAGGGCAGGGAGAGATTAAATGGAGCCAAAAAAGTTGCTTCTTTTTGCCTACTAGATTTTAATTTACCTCGGTTCGTTCATTTTTAAATCTTTGGTCTATAAAATTAAGTGTAAAATATGAAGCCAATGTGCAGAGTTTATGCAGTGTGCTTACAATAACTAGTAAACAAAACATTCAATTATATTCCCCATATGGCACTTTGACACCCTAGTCTTATAATACAATTTGATTGAAAGTCAAACTACCTTGAAATTAGTGAATCTTACTCCCAAATGTCTACAGTTGGTACTGCTTTTTTCTCCAGTCCTTGGTTCCTTTTTTCCCTTTTTTTCTGATCTCGCACTTTACACTGCTCTTTTTGTTTTTTCAGATGCAAATAGAATAATTTTGTAAGAGAAGCTGAATAGAGCATGCTCCTTTGTGTCTACTCAGAAGTAAATGACTAGCACTACCTTATACATGTCACCTCTAAATTCAACTAAGTATCTATTGACAACTGAGAATGATAATACATAATTTGATTCACCAGAGTACAGTACCAGACTACAGTACTATCTAAAAGTCAATGATAATATGGCATAAAGATTTATTACAGAGATGCTTTTGCTTTAGGTTTTGCTTGCAGTAATGATGGAATCAGTCTTGTGAGAATATGGTACAGTAATTTTCTAGTGTGTTCTCCTCATTAAAATTCAGCAGGCATTCCCCTGTTCTCTGGCTTAACTCTGGTTTTTGCTGTGCTTTTGTTCCCCATATGAATAGATCTTGTTGAAACCCAAAGTGGAAGAGGAAACTTTTCAAAGCCAGCATGAATCACTAAGCAGCGAGACTATAACACAGTGTACAGACAACTCTACTCGCAAAATTATTCAAAGCTATTTACCTCCTGGTTTAAAAGTAAGTATGACAGATTTTTCACAGCTGTTAAATATAGGGCTGGCAGTCAATCTATTCTCTAATTAATCCAAAAGGATTAAAATACACATAACTAAAACTGGTAAGTTGCATTTATACAGCAAGCTATTTTGTCATACAGCAAAATTTGCTTGTATAGTAAGATTATTTAAAAGTAATGTAATGCAGTAAAAGTAATGCAAACTAATGTATTTTTAGATAACTATACCTTTCTCCCACTATTTACTGATCATTATACACAAGCAAAAGCTTGTTGTTTAGGTTTTGATAAAATATAAAAGTTGTTAAAATGGTTTACATGTAAAGAATTAAACTCAAAACTAGATCGATGTCACCTTCTATAAAACAAAAGATACAGTTGTTCATTTGGGTGCACATTCACACTGATAACCATGCTTGGAATGTAAAATACAAAGGTATGCAGTTGTTTGTAATTAGTTTAATATAACTAATTAAAATTGCCTATTATATTTACTACATAATTTATGACTCTGTCCTAAACAGACTAATTTGGAAACTAGGCGCTTTAACTAACTTTAAGCACTTTGGTATGTATACTTATTCTAGTTAGGATATTTAGCATTGGAAAATAACATTTTAAATTGAACACATTATCCTTAAGTTCCATTGAAATATGTGGGATGATATGTACCTCAGGGTATAGATTACATAATGGAGAAAAATGAAAACTTGTTAGTTCAAGATACCTAAAGAAATAGACAACAATGTAATTTATTGGTGACTCCAAACTTGGAAGTAGAATGAAAACTTACTTTCTCTTTAAGGCATTATGACCAAGGAAGACTCTTATAGGGAAGAATTTAATTATGACAGGATGCCAACTTTGGAGCGAGGAAAACAAGAGAAAGGAAATTATGTTCCAGATATTAAATCAAGTGACCTTCAGCTTTCAAAGAGGTTTCATCCTTGCTTTATTTATAGAGCATGGATCTATTCTTTGCTGATGGGGGTAAGTATGAAAATTTTTCTGGCCCAGTCAGGCATGAATAGTTAGGTTGTTTTGAATTACTAATGGCCAATAAAAATCAGATTATACACATGTGTAAAGTAGTAACAGCTAATGATCTTTAAGCACCAAATGTAGACCAGTATAAAAGTGTCATCAGAATTTTGTTTTAAGTCAGATGTGTAGTATTTTCCAGGGGAGTATGTTCCAAAGGTATGGTTCTCTTCCCTGGGAAAGCCCTGCCTCTTGTACACTCAGCTTAATGGCTCTGACTGATGGGCCAGAGAATAGGATGAATCCTATACATGTCTATTTAAGAGTAAGCCTCACTGAGAGGAATTAGGATGGGGCACAAATACCTCTTCACTGTCAGTGAGGACAGTAATCTCCATACACCTGTGAAATGCTCCATATCTCTTCCATCAGTGGTATTCCTGCCAGTAGAAAGGACAGGAAGTTATGGTAGGCAATGGCACATTCTGAGGAGTCTCAGATCGCTTTGGATCTCCTGGATCCAAAGTTGCCTCTCTCCTCCAACATGGCCTCACGTTGGCTCCACAGATTACAGCAGCCTAAGTATTAGTTAGAATGAGAGAAAACATTTCAAAAGGAAAGGTCAGCAGAAAAGAAAGGACCTCCCTGCTACCCACACACTTATACATTCTGGCTACTGCAAACCAGGGAGGACTTTGGAAGTGGAAGATTGTGAGCCATGTGGCTCCCATACTGCGCCACTTGATTTCCTTGTTAGGGCATCATTTGTGAAATTTAAGATTTCTGTTTAGTTCTTTCTACAATTAAGTCAGGACACAAAGCAAGATGGTTTACTAGGAAGTTGAATGTTCAGGTTTGACATGGAACAATATTTATTTATTATATTTGTATGCCACTTAAATATATCAAAATCCATAAGCAACTTATAAAATCCCAGGCAGTCCAGTCCAGTGAGGCTCCCACCACCACCACCATTATCATTTTAATTTCTATACCTCCCATAGCCAAACCATTGTAGGCAGTTCACAACATTTGAGTCATCCATCCAGATTTCAACCAGGCCTGACCCTGCTTAGCTTCCAAGATAAGGCAGGGACAGGAACTTCAGGCTGTACAGAGTGTCTATAACACTCCCACCTCAGAGGATTGTGGGTATCTTATGAAGCATGGAAGGAGGATGGACATGAAGGTTGCCTTTGCACTTCTTCTGCCCTACAAAGCACTTAGACACATAGTAATCTAAATATTTTGTCATAGAGACCAAGGAGAGGAGGCTGAGATGGTGCTAAGTTGCTTCATATGCTGGTGGAACCTGTCTCCTCCCCTTTCCATCCCGAACAGCCCACCTCTGAAGTTATTTTTCTGATCTTGGAGTCACAGCTGTAGTGGTTCTTAATGTGTCAGCTGTGTAGACAGAGGGAGGGAGCTCTGAGTTTAGAGTCCCACCTCCAAACTTGGAGCAAGTTCCTCAGGCTGGAGTGGGGGTGACATGTAATCCTATGGCCATCTAGGCACTTCCCAGAATCTATAAGACTGCGCCTTTAAGCAGCTCATAAAACAAACTGCCCTTACGGGTCACAAGATCATTTCTCTATGATGTAGAAAGTAAATATCCGTGGTATTTGGATGACAGAATCATAATATGTATTGTTTGAATCATAATAAATGCAATCTATGCCATTACCCTGGGGGCAATGCTTGATGAAAAGTCACATTTGTCAGTGCTTTGCACAGAATAGCAGAGGG
Source organism: Varanus komodoensis (assembly GCF_004798865.1). NCBI lineage: Eukaryota > Metazoa > Chordata > Lepidosauria > Squamata > Varanidae > Varanus > Varanus komodoensis. The sequence continues at coordinate 2,162,851 of NW_025335409.1, forward strand.
TAACTCAGTGGCTCACATGGTCAGACCATGTGAAGGGTTTTAGTTACACATGCTCCCCTCTCCCTGTCCATCCATCCTCCCTCACTTTCTGATTTGCTGACTAAATCAGCCAAGCTACCAGACTATAATCTCCAAGCCAGAGTTGCAAATCCAGTTCGGACTAGCCTCAAACTTCCAACTGGTGGAAAAACGTGATTTACAATAAGCATATTTTCCCCAGTTTATACTTCATTGCAAGCTACGTTTATTCAAAACCAGTAAATGAGGGAGGCAATTGGAGAGCATTCAAGGAGTGGGAACCTAAAGGGGAACCCTGAAGCCATTCGTGACACCGAAGGTCCAATCTTATGCACATGAAGCCAGAAAAAAATCCTACAGCTCCCAATGTGCCACAGCCAGGACTTCTGTCTGGTCTAAATATGCATAGGATTGCACCTTAAACTATAGTTTAGGTTTAACATCTAAACTGGTTCAGTGTGGATGCTCTATATGGATACAGGTATGGATCCAATGAATATGAACTCCACCTATGTATATACCTTAACAGTTAGCTTCTTCACTGCTTGTTCAGAGACTACTGTCCAGTGCAAAACAATGAGGTCTTCACTGACCTCATCACAATCTGAATGGTTGTCTAGGCAAACAGAGAAGAAATAAAACACTTTCACTATAAGTTTAGTACAGGGATCTCAAACTCGCGGCCCATGGGCCAATTGCCGGGACAGGCAGGGCACGGGGGAGGGGCCCTGCGGCCTTCAAAGTGCCAGCGGCGCCTGGGCCGGCCGCGGGATGAGCGGCCCACCATCACCGCGGTGGTGGAATACTTGATGCGCCCCAGCCTCACCCAGACTCTACTTCCAGTGGCCCCCAGGTAAGTTGAGTTTGAGACCCCTGGTCTAGTAGTAATTCATTGCATTCATTCCATCTTCTTGTCAGTATGCTTTGAGAAGGCCCTGGGTCTGTCAAGAGTAAGAAGTACAAACTTCAATCTCTTGCAATTAACTTGAGTCATAAAAGTAATATTTTTTTCTGCTGAAATTCTCACCATAATATGTACCACTCTCAAGTTCAGCAAATGTGAATGAAAATCTTGTGAGAATTTGTTTTGGATTGCTCTCACCTCTAGTTTAACAATGCACTTGAATTGTCAAGTTTGAACCCAAGTTTGAATCAATAGTAAGTGACACTAGTGAATCAAAGGAAGATAAATATTTTTGTGTATTTAGATCTATGTATTTCCCTTCTGCAGCTTCAGAAAGAACAATGTTAGGAAAAATGAGTAAACCAGAATGTTTATTTAGTCATTAGTCCCAAAGACCATCCTAAGAAATTGTTGGAATAAGTTGAAATTATCAGACTTTTCTGCTGGCATTGCAAGTACTGGCACTGGATATGTTTTCGAACCTTGTGAAAATTCCTAGGGAGTATTTTATGGGAACAAATGTGAAGAGCCTAGCTGTTCCTTGGAAATGTTTTGCAAATAACAATGGTCATAACTATTTTTAGAATAATTGGAAGGATTTGGGTCTCTGTTAACAGGTGATCTTAGCCATTGGAGCTTTCAGAGTACTATAAGACAAAATAAAGGAGTAACTAAGGCTCATAACAATTTCCCCGGAGTCTTTTATGAACCACAACTGCACGCCAATGCTTTGGAATGTTTCACTGCATAGCCACAAAATGAAGACAAGCTGTCTGGTGTTGTTCAGATACTTCAATGCTCAGTGTGCCTGCCAAGAAAGGAGCTTGTTTTATTAAGTTAGCGTTCATTTACTACTTCTATGAAGCTTTATTTTCCCTAAAATGTTGGTGCCAGTGACAAGTGACTGATGTTTACTGTCACAGCCTTGTTGTGGATAGAGGAACTGTATTAAGGGAGGCACAATTGGTTATTTTTTAAAAATGAACATGCTGGACCACAGTGGTCTATTCAAAGAATCTCTGCTGAAGAAATATTAATCCTAGAGATGAATAAGGAATACTGCTTAAGTGTGTAGGAATAAATTATACTTTAAGGAGGAGGGATGGCAAGCACAGGAATGGGATGGAAGAAGAAATTGCAAAGTGATGGTTTGGATAATGTTTTCCGCCCTCCCACCTTTGAGAATTGAAAGGAGCAGGTGAAGATCGTGCCTCTCCATTCTCATTGTGTGTAGAAGACAGCAGTCCTGTGCTATTGTGAAGTGATATTTACATTATTCTACAGGAAGATAAACTCACTAGAAAGCAGGATGCATTTGCAGGCTCAGGGAAATCTGGCTTTCACATGAACGTGGGATTTCCTAGTGTTTGCATCACCGACTTCGTGTGCTGAGGGGAAGCTGGTAGAAGCCGTGCCCAAGATGTCCTTCTATTCTTACTGTACATAGATATGAGGTTGGAAAGTATTTTACTCAGATGTTGAGAAAGAGAGTGACAAAATAAAGCTCTTTGTAGAGAGAGTATTTCCACTGGAACTCTTAGACTGAAAAGTTCTATATTCTTCAGGTAAGATGAAACACTTTTATTCAGGGATTTCTTTTTGCTTTGCCATAGGGCAGAACTACATGGTTCCTGAAGAAAAGAAGAATTGTTGGGTGAGGGATTTGGAGCAGAGAGGAAACAAGGGAGGAGGAGGGTAGCCTTTCATTTCAACATCCCCCGCCCACACTTTAGTATACCAAGTTTTTGGTACACCATTACCCCATGGAGAATTTTATACACATTTGCCACCATAGTACATCTAGTGGTGTGTCAAAGCAACAGTGGGGGGTGGATTTTGGAGTGAAGTGGTAACATTTATACTGCCTAATTCACTTCTCTCCAAATTCCCTCCTGATGTCCCCCCACTGAAAACAACATGCACACACACACACACACACACACAAAAGAACCCTGACTGTTGGGCATTGGTTACAGGTCTTTGTGTGGTCTTACAGACCTAGTAGTTAGATCTGTATGAAAAACATAATAGCGTATGTATGTCTTGTACTGCTGTAATGAATACAGTGACATTTTTAAATAAAATTCTTTTTATGGTTGTATGAAGTGGGAAAAAATCTTTGTGTGAATCTTCTCATAATTTCAGTATCTTTATTGACATCAGCTTTTCATCAGTTAAATATAAATCCATGAGTTCTTTTATGGGCCGCCAAGTCATTGGGTAATAGTTCTACGATCCAGAAGTAAGAAAACATGTTATTTTGACTTGTAAGTCTTTTGATGTTTGGGTTTAGTATCAGTACCGCAGAGAAACCATTGCTAAAATTCCATTTGTGTTTGCACAACTTGCACATCATTGCTTCGCTATATAATTCTTACCAATATATGACTTCATGTCAAATTTTTGCATTTCAGACTTGCATACTCGTTACCTCTGGATTTTCACTTTATTTGGGGAATGTTTTTCCATCTGAAATGGATTACTTGCGCTGTGCAGCAGGTTCAGTAAGCATTATTTTTAATTGCTGTGCTGTCTGAAAACATAGCCAGAATTTAGGGTGCCATCTTATGTATGTTTGGACAGCAAAAAATCTTACAATCCCAACATGTCCCAGTTGCCATTTTTGTTGAAATATGTGTATGCTTGCAGCTGAAGTCACATAACTTTTTCCAGGAGTTAAACTGCAAAATGAAAATGCTTCTTTAGCTATTTCCTGGCTAATGACTACAAATAAATCATTTTCTTTAAAATATTGTGTACCTTTTACTTAACCATGTACATTTTTCTTTTCCTAAATGCTTTAAAACAGCAGAAATAGGGTTGAATCTGAACTTTGTCATACTTAGAGTAGTCTCATTGATTTCAGTGCAATTTTTATTAGTCAAAAAAGGCTCTGATCCAATGAGCATTAGTTATGAGTCATGTCCATTGACTCGAGTAGGACTTGAATTAATTAGAATGAATAATGTGAGATTTTGTAACACGGATAACTTTGGGCCCCAAATCTGTGTGTGGGATTTAGCATACTTTGAGTCAACTTGGCAAATGAGAAAATTGGGCTTTGGAGCCTCATAGTGACATTGAAATGGTTCAAAACACATCCCATGGCAGGCATTAAGCCTAGATCAATGAGCATCAGTGGATGGACATCCAACGTTCTCTTTGTTGGCTAGGTCAACTAGCGATAGTGGTTGGGATAAACTTAAAGGAGCAGAAGAAGGTCACAAGGGTTCTGTCCAATTTTCACAGAAATGGAAGTAAAGAGACAAGTGTTGCAGGCCCTCAGTGTCAGACCTTGCTGCCCCAGATGAGAATGTATGCAGAATCAAAGGACCATAGCTGTCACCATTTGAAAAAGAAGGATGGCGCCCAGATTATGGAATGTGCTCCCTGGAGAGGTGTGCCTGGCGCCGAGTTTATATTCTTTTCGACGCCAGGTTAAAACCTTTTTATTTAATTGCTATTTTAAAAATTAATATTTTATCATTAACCATCGCTTTTTGTTTTTTGTTTTTATATAATTTTATGGAATTGCTATTGTTTTATTGGTTTTCATTGTACGTTTGTAAGCTGTCCCGAGATGCTGAGGCATGTGGTGACGACATATAAAATGACATATATTTTAAATAAAAAATAAAATAAAAATAAGGAGGAAAAAGAAGCCCTCTAGAAAACTTCAACAAAAGCCACTCAAAGACCAGAGGAGACATTAGCTTGTCCTTAAGTGAACGAAGCAATCCTTGGGCTGGAAATCCCTCCCCCTGTCATATTGGTGCTAGAGACCCTGACCCAGTAAGTTGAGTGGTGCTGCTGCTGGGTTCAGATGGCTTGGCAAACCATGCCTGGGTGGGTAATTGGGAAAATGGCGCCCAGTAGTCACAACAGCTTAAACAAGGCACCACGATCATGTCAATTGGATCTTTGTGTCTCTGTTGCATAATGAAGAACAGAGCACCAATCTAGAGGCCATGGACTGAACCCAAACAGCCTTTATTTTTCAGAGGCATGTTATCTCTGTTCCCAGCAAAATTGGAGCTTCCGTCCTTTGTAATTTTCCTGGTAAATTACCCAGCCACACTGAATGTTTGTCTATTTTGTAGTAACAATCTAATGCAGAGTTAGGCATTCTTAAGTTCATTTATTTCAGCCTTTTCACCAGTTTAAGCATGTTCAATCCTGCTTTGGACTATGACCTCTGTAGGATTTTAAAAACACTATTCCTTCTTGGTCAAATAGAACACACTGTTGGTTCTATCATAAATACTATTCTCATGGGTAATGTTAATTACTCCTGAAATTCAGGTTCAATTTGTAAGTTATCCTCTCAAGTGTTCTTTATTTTCTCTCCTAGTGTATACCCTCTGCAGCTGTGAGTTTTGCCATAGCCAGAAACAAAGTTAATGTGGTAAGTGCTTTGAATTTGGAATGGCTGTTCACATTAAATTGCTGTTAACATTCAATAAAAATGAAATATTCTCACTGTCTTTACAGATACCCAATTTTCAGATTCTGTTTGTTTCTACATTTGCTATTACGACAACATGCTTAGTTTGGTTTGGATGCAAACTAGTCCTGAATCCTACAGCAATAAATGTGAGTTGCAAATACTAAAGATCATTATTTAGCTTCCTATTAGATACTGAGTTCTCTTCTTTAATTCAGTATACATATAAAATCTTTATACAGGTTGATAGGCCTTGTTTGAACACTGTTATGTTTTTAATATTTATTTAATTTGTTTCCAATAGCTGAAGCTTCTGAACAGTTCACAAATTACAGATACATTGTTACTATGGCCTGTTGTTAGGATATATCTAGTAGAATGGATCCTATACAAATGAATTGCACAGGTTATTGGAATCCGTGGGATTTAAGTTAATCATCAGTAACTTCTCACACTGATTGCAATGGAACTTAGACAAAACTAAGTTGCTTTAGATTCAACCCAATGTGTATGTCTAGCAGTTAACTTCTTTGCCAAATAGAATGTCTCATTCTTCTGTATTTGGGCTGCTTCACACATGCATATACCTTGCTTGATTACTAAGTAATTAGTAATTTGTAGATTCATGTTATGAACTGACTCTGTTGAAAAGCACTGTGTTTGAGGAGACTTTGTGTGACACAAAAGTTCTTTCTGTCTGTAGTTCACTTTATGTAAGATGGCTCATTCACACATGCAAATAACCCGTTAATACTGCAGTCTTCCTGTGACAAGCAACCCCTTCATTTTTCTTCAGAGAAACCGCTTGAGAGCCAAACACATTTTAACATAATTTCAGCATAAAGAAAAGTTGAATGAAATATTTTCGTGCATCTTTGTGTTTTCCTAGAGACTTTCTAGGAAAATGATAACCATTCCCAGGGCATTTCACTTTTGCTTCTTTCCATACTACATATCATGCCATGAATGATCAGACAAATTGAAAAAGATTACTTTTATCGCCCAAGAAGTACTCTGTCCAAACCCTAAGATGAATTGAAATGTAGGCCTGATTCAAAAGGTGGGGCAACCAGACGATATACTTCTCCACTTGGAATCCTCTTGCCTTCTTCCTCCACTTGTTTTGCCTTTTCTCATATGAAAGAAAATCAGTTGAGGGAAAGACAGAACAGTTGCATGGTGCCTTTTGATCTGTAATTCTTGAATGGTGGTGACCCCTGTTCTGTATGAAAATACTTGGTGTAAAATAGCTTTCCATGTGTCTGGCTCAATACTGAGTAAATCACTTGAAAGTGCCTCTTTTTGAGGAGTTGTGACAGAATGGTTAAACGTAGACACATTAAACTTAGCTCACATGAAGTGCTTCCCATGTGGAATTATGTTCATGAGGTCACAAATTTCAGTGGCTACCATTGCAAATGTAATGTTTGTGTCTAAATCAGACAGGTAGGTTACCATGCACACTTTGATACAATTTTATACAGGCATTTGTGTCAATCTAACTCATTTATTCAATTTTATGTACAGATAAATTTCAACCTGATTCTCTTAATTCTACTGGAAATTTTCATGGCAACTACTGTAATAATTTCTGCTAGGTCAAATGAGGAATGCTGCAGGAGAAAGAAAGTAAGTTTTTCCTTTAATATTTTTCAATAGTCAAATGCTTCTATTTCAGCATGTATCCCATATCTTTTTCTGCAATCTTTTTCCGCAAGCCCTTATAGGACTCCAGAAAAAGCTACCCATTGTGATTCCACAATACAGTGCAGTTATGATGGCAACAATTGATTCAAGGGATCTATTCCTTGTATTCTACTGAATATTTCTCCTTTGGGGTACAGTTTAGCTGGTGAATAATTTCTGGGTACATCCTCAATTTGTTCCATTTTTTTATTTCTGTATTTTGCATGGGAATGAAAGCTTTGTATTCAGACATTCAGCTGTAATAAAATCTTAAGCTTTTTGCTTCCTTTCTGAATGGCAAATGCTTTTTCCAAAGATTAGATCAGTATCCATAATATGTCACCTACAAATGAAGAGGATTTACCTTTGCCTTAATAATTCCTTTATGATTGCATTGGACATGTGTACCCAAAGCCCCAGACTATAAAACATCCATATATTATAAATATCTATGCTCCTCGACCCGGAGCTTTCACTTGAAGCTCAGGTGACAACAGCGGCGAGGAGCGCTTTCCTCCAGCTTCGGCTGATTCATCAGCTGCGCCCCTACCTGGAGTACGACTGCCTTGCAACAGTGACTCATGCGCTGGTGACTTCCCGTCTTGACTTCTGTAACGCGCTCTACGTGGGGCTACCCTTGAAGACGGTCCGGATACTTCAATTGGTTCAGAATAGAGCTGCCAGGCTGCTGATGGGGACTGGACCCAAGTCCGGGCCCAATTCAAGGTGTTGGTAATGACCTATAAAGCCCTAAACGGCTTGGGTCCTGGTTACCTGAAGGAGCGCTTACATCCATATTTGCCCAGTCGCCCCCTGAGATCGGCGGGAGAGGCCCTTCTCCGGGAGCCCTCCGTGAGAGAAATTAGGAGGGTGGCTACTCGGAGAAGGGCTTTCTCAGCGGTGGCGCCTAAGTTATGGAATGCGCTCCCCAGAGAGGTCTGCGTGGCGCCGTCGTTATTTGTTTATCGGCGCCAGGCTAAGACCTTTTTATTTAAGCAACATTTTAAATGCTAAATACAATTGAATTTTATCTGGCCAGGGCGGCTTATTTTATAATGTGTGTTTTAATTAAGATTATTTTATATGGATATTTTAACTTATTGTTTTATCTATGTTGTAAGCCGCCCCGAGGCTTCGGCGAATGGGGCGGCATAAAAATGTTTTAATTAATAAATAAATAAATATATTTCCATAGACATATAAAACTGATAAAATAGTATCGCTTCTAGTTTGTGTTGCATGCTGAAAGGACCTCAAAGGAATGAGGGTATTCAGTTTACCTGTTCTAGAGAAAATGTACTTGCAATTTTGTAGGAGAATAAAACTACAAGCCTCAAGCCAGGACTAGTTTCAGGGGTGTCTTCCATGAATAGAGGCCTCTTTTATGAAACCCGCAGTATACTTCCATTAACACAAACTGTTCAGCAATCTCTTGCACAACGTCTTTGCACAATTCCATGCACAAATACCATGCCTGCCTGCACAAATACCAGGTTGTGTGAAGTCTCCAGCTAGTTTATGTGCAACAGTTTGTAGAGTACAGCACTATTGCCGGAGGGTTTTTCTTGCATTGATCTGTCTTTGGATGCTTCCTCCCTTTGACACCTCCCTTGAGCAACTTATTTATGAATGCCCTTGATACGTCAGATACAGTGCTTCAGCACAATGAAGTTTGTATGTGCGCGCGCGCGTGTGTGCGTGTGCGGGGAGTGGAGAGCAGTCAGAGAGACAGGTATATATAGAAAAAGATGCTGTCACTAATTTATTTATGCCAAAGTATTTTTGTACTTGCCTTAGTACTCTGTGCACAGAGGCAGGACAAGGAGAAGGAAAAGAACTTTCTCACACAAAGTGTACACAAATACGAATGCTTTGGGCCACATGAACCTGAACATGGGTATCCCTCTTTCTGAATGGAAACACAATGAGTTACCTGTATAGTTCTTTCCATCTGCAGGTAGCTTCTTCGAACGGACTACTAACTTTTGGTAAGTTAATTGTTTACTCAGATCATCTTTTCTTTCTTTTCATTTTAGACAACTGTGTATGATAGTACCAGTACACTGAATAATGTCAGCTTTCCAACACGAATCCTAAGATCTTATTCAGTAAGAAATCTTTCTTTTATCATTGTCTATAAAACTGGGATGAGTCTGTTACTATATCCAAATTCCAAGCATATCCTCCTTTTTCCCCCCCAGGTAATTGAAGTGATTATTGGAATTTCTGCTGTGTTTGGTGGAATCATTGCTTTGAATATGGATGTGCTTGTCTCAGGCTCATATCTTTCAGTAACTTTTTTTTGGATCTTAGTGGCTGTAAGTATTGTACAATGGAATCGCATCTATAAACTGGTATGTTCATTTTGGTTTTCAGTGAATTTTAAAAAAACATATAGCAATTCCCCTTTGTCTGTCCATTTGGGAGTGAGATTTGGATATTTAGCTGTCATTGTTGTAAAACTCCATATTATTTATTTATTAACATGTATATGCCTTCAGTAACAATTTTCTGGAGACACTCTTTTGTCGCACTTTATAGGAATTTCATGGATGGGGACCCATGTCTTTTGTAGATTTTCTACCTGTTTCTGAACTCTGTATTCAGAAATGTATGTGATCGCATAAGAATAAAGAAGTGTGAATCAGAAAAGAAAAGAAAAACATAGCTTAGAAAATGTGTGTGTGTGTATTAAGAATGCTAAAATTCATTAGTGCAAATGAGAGTCTGAGATTGTATCTTCCCATCAGGGCACACTTTCCTACAAGTAAACCCACTGGTAGAGCAGGACCTATTTCTAAGGAAACACGGATGTCTTTGCACTGTAAATCAGTTATGTCCAGACTTAGACAGGAAAAAAAGGCTTGTAGCTCCCAGCATGCCTCAGCCAGCTATAAGAATAGGATTGCATCTCAGGTGGCCAATATATTTTCTTTATTTCCCCTTTATAGGAAATAAAGTAAACCCTGAAAGTGCAATATGTCTAAAACATTATGTTTGCTAATGTTCGCCTACCACTCTGCAATGTATAGCCTGAGGATCTGAACATTTTCTCATGTTTGGTTTCATTTTAGTGTTTTCCCAGTGCCATTGCAAGCCACGTTGCTGCTGAATATCCAAGTAAATGCTTGGTAAGTGTGTTTTGAAATGGATGGCAGCACTTCAGTGGAATAATCATCATGTTGCTTTTGCTGTAGAGTGGAAATTGGCCAGCAGATCCTTATGAAAGAAACTAAATCGATCCAGTCCAAACCCCTTTCCTTCAGGCCAGAAAGAGATTATATTTTTACACAGTTGATGACGGTGCCATAATGGAGCAATCACTGCCTGTGGTGCGCACATCAATCCCATTGTGGCTTCTAAGAATTTGGCCTTGCAGGGTTTTTTTTTTAATATATTGCCTATTTGAACAAAGGTGATAGTAGGATAAACATATCTGTATTTCTATTTCGAGAAACTTTTCAGTCTTCATTTATTGCATCTTGATTCCCTGCCTTCCATCCAAAATGCTACGCTTACTGCACTGGCCATTAGATAACAATCTTCATTCTCTGTTGGCTTCCATTCACGTAAAAGATCAAACTTAGTGATCTTATTTTTCATCTTTGGCATCAAAGCGGGTCTGTTGGGTTGAATGATGTTTTTATTCTGGTGTTGTATTTCTATTTGTATTATAGCGTGTTTGTTTGATTTTTCTAACCAAACTCTTATTTATGATTGTAAGCACGCCCCCCCTCCCCCCACCGCATTCCAATGTGACATTTTTCTTGGTAGAAAAATGGTAGAAAAAAGGGAGGATACAAATCTATTTACTCTGATCTGTTTCAAGGTTCTATCACAACCTGCCGTAGCTCCACTGCAACATTAAAAAACCCATCTCTTTAGTGGTTTTTTTTAATGTTGCAGTGGAGGTTGATGTAGATGCAGCAGAAAACATTTAACTGCACAATCAGATGCATATGTACTCAAAATTAAATCCCACTGAGGTGCGTTCTTCCAAGTCAAGGTATATATGGTTACAGCCGAAGGGTACAATTGTATGGGGAGGCATAGGATAGGTTGGAGTCCCATCTCTGATTTTGCAAAAGCACTTGCAGGTTGGAGTTGGTATGTTTCTTTCTAGGCTGGTTGGGCTCCAAGAAGGAAAACGGTCTTTGAAGGGGCGTGGGAAGGACCATTCTAGGTACCAGGGAGGGGAGGAGTAAGGCACTGCCATTCTTTGAAGAATCCCGGTGATGCCTCAGTATCTCCTCCTTCTGAGGAGGGGAAAAGCAGCTATCTAAACGTTTTGGAGGTTGAGGGGATCCTGAAAGCACCCCTCGTCTGTGTTTCTCCTGCCCTCCATTGGAAACCAGGAATTCTCCAAGTTCTGAGGGTTACAGACAGCTGAATGGGATGGCATCCTAAGTGAATTGAAAATCTCATTTAGTCCCAGTCTTGGTACATATTGATTTACTCTTCCTTTCCCCAATTTCTGTTTGACAACTTTTCCTCATACTGGCTAATGACAGAAGCTCCACTGTGCTTAAAGAGTTCAGCATGTAGCCCTTTGGAGCCTGCGTCTTTGTCTAGATATTGAAAAAACTTTGGGTGCTATGAATAGACACATACTAATATTATCAGCTTTAATATACTGCAAGTGTGCATTTTTAATATCTCATATTCAGTGTTCTCTGCGTGCAATGCTCAAATTTTGGATTTCAGTAAATAAATTATCGCTGACTTGATTTATGCAAACTTATGAAGCAGATAAAAATACATACAACCATGAACTTTTAAACAGGTTTATATCTACCTCTATCATCTATCTATCTGTTGTAATTTTGTTTTTAATTTAGGTAGAAGTCCTGATTGCCATAAGCAGTGTGACATCACCATTATTATTCACAGCTTCAGGATATTTGTCTTTCAGTATAATGCTTATTGTTGACATCTTTAGAAACTACCCACCAACTGTTAAAGTAGGTATTTTTTTTAGTTCCTGAACTCTTGGCAGCCTATTATGAATATGATCACAAGCGTTAGGTGAAAATAGCTAAGAAATTGTACTATTTATAAACGAGCATTTATGGACAGAAGGAGGAACTTAATACTGTGTACAGGCAGGAGTTTTCAGAGAAGGAGGATGAAAACTCGTGGTACAGGAGCTGAAGGGAGGCAGGCTCAAAAAGGGAATGGGAAAGCAGAATATTGCATATTTATTTAAAGGATTCAGTCAGTATTTGGCTACAGCTCTACAGTTTAGCATATCATTTATAAGAACATGATGGAGACCAAGTCAAGGCTAGTGAATTTAATGTTGAGGTTTGCCTGTGATGCCATTTGTGCAATTTCTAGTTCTTGGGATGCTTTAGAGATGTTTATCAGTTGATTGCAATCTATTTACGTTTCAACACTGAAAATGCGTGCTTGCGAATTTGCATACTGCTAAAGAACAGTTTCAGGAAATAATTTCAGTTACACTGTAGATCATGGCAAGTTTCTTCTTGCAGGTTGTGGTAACTGAATGTGCTAGTACTTTTAAGCGCAGATGGGCAAAACAAGTGTCTCAGCCTCTTTAAACAATGAGATTCAGATTAGAGATTTTACCCTACAGCTGCTCTTTGGACTGATATACCAGTAATTTTTCTGTGCATTTTAAGACTAACTGTCTTATGTAAGGAAACTATTTGTGATTTTTTTCTAGAATTAGCAATTAGTCATAGGAAGCCTATGGCATATGTACAGAATTAGTGTTTTTTGCTTTTAAAGACAAGTTACCATCATGTTTTTAAAATTGTTTCCCGCATATTTATTCTAAGGAGTCCAAAAGGCATAAAGAAAATGTGGTCCTGTAAATGTTGATGATATATATTTGTGTATGCATATGTGTTTGTTAAAAAGATAAAATAATTTGCAGTCACTGTCCTGCACTTTAAAGAGGGTATTAAGTATCCCAACTAGAAATTGGTAAGGAAACTTTTTGTTTGCAAGTGCAATTAAAGGGAGACTCTGTAGATCAGTTCTGTTTTCTCAGTAAATGTACACTTTTGCTTGGGCTTCATAGCAGTATGCCTCATTCAAGAATATAACAATCAGCTTTCCCCTGAAATAGAGAATTGAATAGTATTTGATATTGGGAGTAGAAGAAGAAAATGGAAATGTAAACTTACAGGGCAGAAAAGTACAAAGTGATTAGCCTGGCTAAAACCTGCTCTGTTCATATATTGATTTTTAGCAGTCTTATGATGTGCTCCTCCTGCTTCTAATGCTGATGCTGTTAGTACAAGCCTTCCTGACCACTGGTACTGTCATAATGTGTGTAAATTTCAAAGCAAAAATGAAAATGCATGACTCCTTGTGGTCTGTGTCACAAATCAACAAACAAGAGTACAAAACAGAGGTGAGTGAGATCATACTTTAAAACTGATCAGATCATTTTGGTCTTCTTGATATCACAGTTATTAATTGCTGTTATAATTATTCTTTAAAATATAGAGGACATAATTCTTTGTAATCATTTGCATTGCCCTTGCATCTAGTGATGGGGGGTCGGATGCTACATTCACTTGATTTGTGGGGTGAAGGATACCTGCTATTTAATTCTGTAAAATGCCATGTACACTGAGGTTGCCATATAAATTAACAAATATTAACATATTTGGACCATTTATTGGAGTAGGATATGGATCACGTTTGTGAACTTTAAACATTTTATAAAACCATAAATAATTCTTTCTTACATAAGATCGATAAATTTATCACAGTTTCAGAGGCGAACTTCCTTTGCAGTTCTACATGCCTCATACATTTAGACATCATACTATAAGCTGTATTAGTTGTGTAATCATATTTGCATCTTTAGTTTTTTCTTGAACAAGCAGTTGTAGGAGTCCCTGAGTTGAGCTGGGGCTAGCTGAGGGGCTTTCTCCCATGCCATTTTGTTGATTAAAGCCCCCCCCCAACACACACACACACACACACACACACACACACACACACACTAAGCTAGAAGTAAAGCAGATATTTCTCCTGAATCCTGTTTCCATCCCAGCAGTTTTTGGACATTTTGTAATCAACAACTAAGCATGGAGGAAAGAGTTAAAACCCCATGAATCTACCTCATCTAGCGATTGCCCTCGTTTTGTGTTTTTTGCTCTCATTTGTCAATGTCAACATTTGAAACCATTTTTTGTTCTAGGTTTCCAATAACAGCATGAAGGATTTTGACAAAGAGAAGGCTTGGAAAGCTGTGGTAGTGCAGATGGCCCAGTAATCTGCACTAAGAAATTGAGCTGGAAGTTACAGCATATTAACCTTTGCATTTGATCAGTCATGAAGCAGCTTACATTAGAGCAGCACTAGCAACTGCATTACGCTGGTTTGAAAATGGCAGAATCTAGAAGAGCTTTAACAGCAGGCGATTATACCTCCCTTTCAAAGTAATATGGCTTGTTTCAGTAAAGTGTGCTTTTGATTGTTGTTCATTAACCTGTTAATCACAGTGTTTTTATTTGCAAAGAGACTCAAGCAGTGACATTGTTGATTAGAAATTTAGACCATTTCAACAGTTAAATGTGTTTAACTGTGTGGTAGTTCTTTGTTATTATGAGAGACTAAACTAATTGTTGGCGTTTTGTTGTCGATGTTACAGTTTAAAGAAATTTGTAAAGTTATAAATGTGTCATTGATGCTTTTGCCTATGAACTTCATTTTTGCAGGAGTTGCACCGTTCTTAAGAATTTCCTGTTGCTTTTATATAAAATAAAAGTCTTCATCACAACAAGTCTAGATATAGATTGATGTGGATTTACACAAAATGAGTGAACATGTCTTTCATTTATTACAGTCGTAGTGAGTTGCAATGTACCTGAACACAGAAATAGATTATTCACAGTAGGAATCCTGTTTGTGGAGACTATTTATTTTCTTTTTCGTGTGTCTTGCTGTTTCTCTTTACCAGCATATTCCTGCACTGAGTAGTGTTCCAGAGTAGAATGGGCTTTTGGAAATCTACAGCGATGCTTAGGATATTAAGTGCATGGCCAGGAGACTATTAGGAACTTGGAAATAATTTTCTGACCATCCGAGTAATAATTCTAGTTTTGACTTATTTATTTCTAAAATCATCTATATTCTGCCTTTCAACATTTGAAAGAGAGGATACAACTACAAAAAGAAAAAAGAAAGAACAAATAGAGTAACCAAAAGTATGAGAAATGTCATAAGAGGATAAACCTACAGTCCCTGGAGGGTGTCCACGTGACCTAGGATTTTGTGCAGTCCAACTCTAAGACGGTAGACACTGCTGTGACCTCAGAAGGGGGGGGGACTCCAAAATGCAGTTCCCCTATTACCCCTTGGAGGAACTTGTAGAGCTCTGAAAAGGAGTATTCCGGTGGGGAGGGAAGAAGCAAGGTTATGATGAAGCCTATGGCCTCTCAGGCCCTGTCCCTGATCCCCAGCAGCCCACCTCTTGTGGAGGCCTGCTTAGAGGAAAATGAAATGACAGGAAAATGGGCAGATGAAAATGAGCTTTGTCACTCCTCCCACCCTCTTGGCAGCCACCCATCAAGGTACTGCTACTTGGAATCCTCCAGGTTAGGTGCCTTGTTTCTAATGGGACACAGCAAATAATTAAACAGCAAGGGGAGTTTCAGGAAAATCCAAACCATGGTAAAATGCAGTGTTTACATCATGCTTAAAATCCCTAAGAGTCAGCACTACTGAGACCTTGGGAGGACTTCCCATGGCAGGGGTGATGAACCCATGGCAGAGGGACAATCACCAGCAGTGAGAGGAACTAAGAGGATGGGGTGGTTCAAGGACAGAGAAAACAGTGAGTAGGGCTAGATTAGATGCATCTATTTGGGTACGGTACTGAATCTGCCTTGGTCGCCCTGTACGATGACCTGTGCAGGGAGAAGGACAGGGGGAGTGCGTCCCTGTTGGTTCTCCTGGACCTCTCAGCGGCTTTCGATACCATCGACCATGGTATCCTTCTGGATAGGCTAGTGGGATTGGGGGTAGGAGGCACTGCTTTGCAGTGGTTCTGCTCCTATCTCAATGGCCGGTTCCAGAAAGTGGTGCTGGGGGACTATGGCTCTGCACCATGGCAGCTATGCCATGGAGTACTGCAGGGGTCCATTTTGTCCCCTTTGCTGTTTAACATCTACATGAAACCGCTGGGAGAGGTCATCAGGAGGTGTGGGCTGCGGAATCATCAGTACGCTGATGATACCCAGCTCTACCTCTCGTTTTCCACCAATCCGGGTGAGGCAGTGGCTGTATTGAACCAGTGCCTGGCCGAGGTAATGGGCTGGATGAGGGCCAATAAACTGAAGCTCAATCCAGACAAGACGGAGGTCCTGTTGGTTGGCGGATCGGGCTTCAGAGAGGGTGAATTGCACCTAGTTCTGAATGGGGTTGCACTCCCTCTTAGGGACAAGGTCTGCAGCCTGGGAGTGCTCCTCGACCCAGAGCTTTCATTGGAAGCTCAGGTGACAGCAGTGGCGAGGAGCGCTTTCCTTCAGCTTCAGCTGATTCATCAGCTGCGCCCCTACCTGGAGTACCACTGCCTGGCGACAGTGACACATGCGCTGGTGACTTCCCGCCTTGACTTCTGTAACACGCTCTATGTGGGGCTACCCTTGAAGACGGTCCGGATACTTCAATTGGTTCAAAATAGAGCTGCCAGGCTGCTGACGGGGACTGGGCGTTATGTTCACATGACTCCAGCCCTCCGTCAGCTTCACTGGCTTCCCATTGAAGTCCGGGCCCAATTCAAGGTGTTGGTGATGACCTATAAAGCCCTAAACGGCTTGGGTCCTGGTTACCTGAAGGAGTGCTTACATCCATATATGCCCGTCCGCCCCTTTGAGATCTGCGGGAGAGGCCCTTCTCTAGGAACCCTCCGTGAAAGAAATTAGGAGGGTAGGTACTCGGAGGAGGGCTTTCTCTGCTGTGGTGCCCAATCTATGGAATGCGCTCCCC